>NW_019214615.1:0-90016 GCF_002532875.2 Varroa jacobsoni
AAATTTTAGTGAGCATATAAAGATTTAGCCATTTTTTGTTTTAAACATAACAAATTACGGCGAAAATTAGCAGTATAGTAGTGTATAGCTATACAAGATAGATTCGTAGACAAAAATCGCTCAAGACTCAACAACTCAGGTAAGATTGTTGTAATTACAACATTCATCCACAACAAGGGAAGGTAATATTGTACTCTAATTGTTAAGTTGATTTTCTTCTTTGTCAGACCGTTTTTAAATAACATCAAGATCAGACGTTTAGACTAGTACAAAAAATACAAAGTACTTCCTTTCTAATACGGTTTCTGCGAGACTTCTGCAGCAATCAGGACAGAATCCCAGGGCAAAGTTTGGGCCAAAGTTGTTAAGTATTAAGATAGGGAAAAAAATTTATCATACATATGTACGTATAATATTTACCTGCGGCTATAACCTTCAGTTAAGAAGGTTTGTAATTATTTTTTCTTGGTGGTTAAGTAAAGTACTTAAGTATAAAATATACTCAGGTCCATATATTTCATTAAAAAAGGTGGCCAGAGAAGAAGAACTCAACGTTTTAGCCTTTTAATAATACGGTAGTCACATCCTAATAACCGTTTACTGTGGAGACTGTAGTACTGTATGGATGTTCTATTCCGTACTTCCGCGAAAATAAAAACTGAGTTTTAATTATCTGAATGGGTGGCTGACCGCTTATATATGTAAGATATATAGTATATAACTAAAAAAACAGAGCACTAGTTTTTAGAGAAGTGTAATATATAGCAACGTAGAAAAGGATTCACAGGAATGCTTACGAATTATCGCACATTTATTTCAATATGAAATATGTTATCAAAAGATTTGCACTAAAGTGCCAGTTTATTAATCATAGTATAAAGGAGTATTTACTTCATCCTTTAGCGGCGCGTAGTTTAAAATTTAATACATTTTAAAGTTTGTTGTGCTTTTAACAGTCTAATGTACAATTCAAATTGTGTGGTTTCTGTTTTTAGCAATAGTTTAAATGATGCAGGTGGTGGGGCGACATCGTATGATAATAAAAGTAAATCACACGAATAGTGAATGAACGTGCTGGAGTTACCATGTATTCTTAATAAAGGACTTTACCTTATTTGATGCGACACGCGCTGTCTTGGTAGCCAGTTCATTTCATTTGTCATGCTATGTGTGTGGGTGAATGTGAATATTTGATACCAAAGTATGGTTGCTTGGTATATAGCACGTTCGAAGTGACAAAGATTAGTACATTATATGTCATTTGACCTCAGCCAACGGTCTACTAAAATCCAATCAATGCTAAATCGTGATGTTAAGTTGCTCCAGATAACTACATCTTACGGTCTCAATGCAGACAACAAAGCTACGAGGTGCTGCACACAAGATCAAGGCCAGTAAATCCTTCTCCTCACGAGTTCTTCAACCCATCCTCGTGTTTTTTTATACTGACGTAATGTTTCTAGGTTGTTCGCCTCTGAAAGTCTTCCTTCTATGTTCTCATTCTTATCTGCTTGAGCGGTCAAAAACGTACCTTATGGTAAGTGGCATCCGGCTTTCATTAACCGATTATGTGAGGCTGCTTTTGCCGCAGCGCCACTAATAAAACGAGACACAATGGTTTAGATCATTAAATATAACTTCTTGCTTCGCATGTGTACGGACTTTAGCGTTAAAGCGGATTTTTAACCAGAAAAAACAACCTTCCTTGGACGTCTATTACTGCCGATTTTTTTTTTGTTATTTCGCTAAGCAACTTAACGTGGTGGTTAAAAGCTTTTAAGCCATTGTGGATATCAATGGTATGTTTGGAGTTTTGCACTCGGTATCGCCATTAAGTATTTCATCATAGGGGTGACTATCAGCATGAATTGAAGTGTGTCTATGCCTGCGTTTAAGTACAGACCACAACGTGTTCCAAATGATGAGCAGACAAGTTACCCACGAAGCTATCACCGATATCGGTTGATATTAACTTACATCGGCCACTAGAAATAGAACACCCTCCTCCCATATGTCGATGATCGGATGATGTGCAATTATATCGGAAAATGGGACTAAGGTGTCGAAATTTAAGATGAGACATGAACTTTGATAACGTGGCTTGTGTTCCAATTTTTATGCTAAAATCACTCCGATGTGTAAATGACGATATTTGAGGGCTATCGAAGTTTTATATGCAGTAGAATACTTTAATTAAACGCGGTTTCTAGGCTGAGTGTAACTTATGAGCAGGTACTCTTTGTTTGAGCTGTAAGTGTACCAAATCGTGGCTAGATCACAGCATCATAAACCAGGTCACATCTGAGAGTTGGAAGGTTCGAAATGCCACGAATCATATTAAATATGATTTATAAAAACCAAAGAAATGTTCTTAAAAAATGGTCAATGCTATCCAAAAAAACTTAATTTTGAGCTAATTAGTCGGGGGATAACTTGTCTCAAGATGCCGCAGAATTGTCCGAGCACTGTTAGTGAGTGATATCATTTATATCGGTACCTGCTATAACGGATTGGATCAGTTGAATTTAAAATTGTAGAACTTAAATATGATTGAAACGTGATTGAAGGTTAAGTATAAATTTTATTAAAAAGACTTTGAAGTTGGTTGCGATTTTATCTTGGAGCTGAATATAGTTTTGCAATACAGTAAATAATCTTCAATTATTTTAGCGCTGAAGCAAACTCATTGTCATAAGCTAAATGTTTTTTTAATTTTGGGCAAAAGTTACGGTTTTTACGACAGTTGACTACGAATAGAGAATAGGGAAGCTGTGTTCTCTATTTCTGTCGTTTTATTCCTATTTAAACGTTTGGACACTTGAGATTAAAGCGGTTTGACCGCGTTGAGTTAAAATGTCATAAACTTTAGTCTGCTTATAATGATATAGGAGACGATTGTGGTCTAAAAAAATCAATGCTATATGCCGAAAATATGAATGGCAGGTCGACGGAATAATATTCGAATAGATTAATTAAAAAAAAAAGGTCAGTTACTATATTCAGAATGTCTTGTTATAGACTCTCTTCTGAAATGCATGTAGTAATATCATGTTTAGATCAAGGATTTTTAAACTGAATAACTAGGTTAACGAACAAATTCTTCAGAATAGACGTTAGGTCCTCAGAAGTTTAATCTTACGCACATAATGTTAGTCCTAAAAATGTAGCAAAAAGCCATGGCTGCAGAAGGTACCTGACAGATAAGTTATGATATAACAACAGACTTTATTACGCAACGATTAGGTCCAGTGTAACTTCATGAGTTACCTCCTCATAGATTCGAAGAAGAAGCGATTGTTCGTATAATTATTTGCTCGAATCTTCTTTCATAATTAAAGAAGTGCTTTAGAGATCACAGCAATCAGTAACATGTACTCGGGACTGAAAGTGGTAATGCTCTAGAGGAATTCATTGAGCGTGTTCCTAAAAGCAATAAATGATTGAACCTTAAATTTAAAGGAGCAGCGTTTCAAACGGAAAAAACGATGGTGCATATACTACTTCACATAATGCAATGGCATTGAAAATTAGATTTAATAGAGCTCATTTTTGAATTTTCCAACTGAACAGTTGAGAATAATGTCTATGTGGGTATGAGTAAGTTCTCACGAAGAGCAATAGAGAGAAATGCTATTTTTTTTTACAATCAGGCGTCGAAAGTTGTATTGAAAATACAAAAAAGGTCGACCGTGAAACGGAAAATACAGTTTTTTTAACCCTAGGGTATTTGCGATGAAGGTGAGTACTCACGTTAGCGTCTCGTTCAGAACAAATCCTCTAGATGATTTTCTTCAAGCAAATTAGGAATAAATTAAGTATGAGGGTAAAATAAAGAGTATTGGTCTATCCGATTCGTATATTAGCTTAAGCGAGGTTCTGCGGCCCAATATTAAGAAGATTTGAGCATATGCCAAGACATCGTTAGATAGATATTTTAAAAATAGCTATATCTATTAAGTGTGCTTCATTTTTTTGGAACCTTATGTATGTAACGCTTCAGTTCTTGTAGGATTGTATTTTTTGATATTTTACTTATTACTTTCTTACTAATTTTTAGGTAACTGATGATCGCATATAAAGAAAATAATCAATGTTATTCGACCTGTATGGAAATAAATAGTGTCATGCATCTATAATTTGGCCCCGTTTTTAGATACGAACACCAGGGCTCCTTAAATTATTCATTCGTTTCTTGCACATGATCATCACTAAGTATTCACACCAGATATTACTTTACATTATTCCGTTACTTTTCCCCACCTAGGCTGAAGCGAGGTTGTATCTGGTTGGTTTAGATCTCAATTTATAGCCCAAAACCCTTACAGTTGTTCTAATATTCTTCTGCACTAAGCCCCTTGTCGTCATTTACGCTTTTTCTTATTGTTCTCTATCACATTTTTCCTAATAAAGTTCTCCCATCAGCCTGTTTCAGCAATGTGGCACTGTTGATCTGTTAAAAATACCATATTCTACACCGGGGTAGCAAACGTAAAAAGCGTTATTCTTCGAAGAATCAATATTCTGCGTATTATGTAAAATCTCACGCAAACATGAAATCGTCTTAAAAATAAAGTAAACGATGCAAAAACCCTGTAACGTTCAAAAAAATGTTCTACCATTTACCGGAGGAAACATTATATTTTATTCTCTGAAGGATGAAAAGTTGCCTATTATGTAAAGCTCGAGAAGCTAAGCATTCAGATGTTTTAAACATTGTTAGCCATTTCTGACACAATTGACTAAGAACGAATTTCTTCCTAGGATAAAATTTCCTAAGACATTATCAGGTTTTTTTTTATTTTTACCATATACAAAACTTTTTTCTAAAACATATCAAAAAATATCAGAAACGTTGTTACTGTCATTTTAAAGATGGTCTGGACACATATATAAGTCTTTGAGGCGTTAAAGATGGGACAGAATTTGTTGAAAAAATAACGTAGAACGCGGTTGAACATCGTGGCTAAAGGCTACATCTAAATTAATAATCTAATTAAATAAATTAACATAATTATACCGCATATTTTTATAATTGTACCATATTATATGTAATTAGCATATAAGAACATAATTATACCATATATATATATATGAAATGCTTTATTTCATTTATGTATTATTTCACGTTACTCTGCTGAGACGGACTAGAAATGTCCTTGTTTTGAAGGAATCAACGTGATTCACTAACTTTATCTGATACTCTGCAAATTAATAGTAGCTATTTGTAGCTATCACTAATTACTCATAGTCCGCAGAGCCATACAAGTAGTAAACATGCTTAGAGGTAACAGGCATCGATTAGTCGAACTAGGTAATATAAAAACAGGACCCAGCGGCGTGCAGAGGGGAATTTGTCTCGAGTGTCATGGACCGTTGCGTTTTTAAACAATTGCAATCAATGCCATGTCTGTAGAAACCTAGGTTGGAGCTAACGGCTATTTGCCGAACTGAACGCGCTATTACGCAATAGATGTAACTCTAGGATTTTATTACAAGGACACACGATCTAGACGGTAGTTGATTTGATAAATCAAATCTTTCGTTGCCTATTTATAGGTGCTATCGTAATACCGAGGTAATGTGCTAGTTTTGTCAGGTCACCACCGATGGCACATACACAAAGTTGCTTTTATTCTGCTACCGGTTAGCAAATCCGGTTAGAAAATCAAATTTACTTCAGGTTATTCGTCGCTATATAGGACATGCAGAAGTGAATTATCGATCTGTAGAGTATTATGAAAAATAATAGCTTTTTACTAATAACCGTACACCAAGCTCTATTAATAGGCATGAAACCATTAAACTCATTTAAAATTTAAATATGCTACATACATACATAGAAATCAAACGGAAGTGAATTTTGGGCTCACAGGAAACTAAAAATTTCAAAAATACGAGGCCCTAAAAGCGTAAGAAAATTCACCATTGCAGCTTACTTGAGCGATCGAAATCGCTACCGACATTCTCTCTAAAGCGGCTATTTAGTTTTGTAGCGAAAACTTAAGTGTAAAAAAAATTATTTCAGTACTACAAAAACGAAAAACCCACCACGCTGAAACATTCATGATAGGCGAAACCTTCCGATTGTGTTGAAAAACGATCTATCCTAGATAAATTTCCATGTACTGTCCTTAGCTCTAAAGCCACTTTTACAGATCTTTATAGAGCTGTTATATACGTTCTTCATGCTAGCAATAGATTAATTTATTGAACTGGACTTTTTGGAAAAACGACCTACCGTTGATGTCCTGATTGTTGCCTTTATTTCACAGTTCAAACAGCCGTCATTGTACAATACACGTAAAGGAATTCCATGTGTTCTTTAGAGTACTAACAGTTACAAGCCGAAAAAACGAAAATGGAAGGGAGCTGCTCGAGACTCTGTGGGCCTAACACATAGTTTTTCCATTCCAATTTATTACTTCTTGTCCTTCATGGCTCAAATCTATAAATAATATATGCTTTTGTCCCTTCAAAGATTATCCTTATTGGAAAGGTTGTACTTTCTTAAAGTAAAGGTGACTTCTTTAATGTCTATAGTATCGATCTCTCTTATTCCTAGCTAAAAAAAAATGCGTCACTTTATCCTGATGTTTCGTTGTGCTAATCGTACTCACGTCTTTTGTGATTTGCGGAATCGAAAGGATCGCAGCTATTTAGTTTTGCTCCATACTAACTACTGCGCCTTATTTCGAATAGATCTGGAGAATGTTTATTGACTATAGGTTGCCAGTCACCTCGGAGGGCTCCATCGACGAATAAGGCGGGATGCCTGAACGGCGCAAAGACCAGGTTTGCTGGACGTTTACTAGCACGTCCCTAAGTGGTGAATAAAGGACTGCGTCAAAACCCCAGCGCAGATCAAAACGTAGCTTAAATCCGCGGGTATGCTAAACAACGGTCTTAAAGGTATTCAAAGCGGCGGGCCACTGTGACGGATGCCGGCGAGAAAGAATAGACGTTTTCAGGTTATGCCAATGTAGTTACCAAAGCTTCATCGTCCAACTTAAGCGTCCCTAGTACTAGAGAACGTCCCACACTACGTGGCTTTCGGTTGCATATTAGCGTCCTCGCACTCAACTTTATTGAAAACACAAACAAAATTATTATTGTTATCATTATTCTCTCGGTCATGTCCACGCTCTAAAAAACAGTAAAGTATGGTCCATTACGGCTGAATATACCTCATTGCATGAATAGATCAAATATTTTGACACTCGATAGAGAGTTGAATTCGCGGTAGTCTCTAGATGAAGTCCTCGGCACAAAATTGCGACTTCTTTCAGCACTACTACTATCTTTTCGCTAAAATCGTTTATTCCTTGTCATAACTCTGCACTCTTTTCATTTATTGTGCTTACGCTATGCCCGCATTAAGTTGTTTTGTGTAGTAGGACCGCTGAATAACACCGACGCTGCCGTTACCGCAGTCGATATAACCTGGAGGATGGTGCTACAGCTTTTGACTGCATCTTTTCCAAGCTTGCACTCACTCAACCTCAGCAGGTTGCATGGAAGGCCAAACAATTAGTTATAGCGGGATAAGGGCTTCGATTCGAATTAAGTAAAGCAGCAGCCCGTTTGATCAAATTACATACAGTTTATTTGTGTAAGTTTTTGCGGTTTGAGATCACTTTTTTTTTCACAGTTTGTTGTGTCCTATTGACTAACTAAAATGTGTCGTTCTGAAACACATTCTTTGCTCTTCGTAAGCTTGTTAACGTTGTTTTATCTAAACTATAAGCCTTAGCTCCAGCTCAGACAGTTAAATTGCATTTTTACGAAACATTTTTGACAATCTGTAATAATCTTAAGGATGTGGAATTTACTAAAACTTTTATATAACTGACTCTCAGCCGTCCTCACCACGACAAGTCGAAAATCAGGAAGAACCGGAGCAGGACAACGAGCGGCCTTCACTTACACAAAACTGTTTATATACACTTACACAATATATAATGAGTTTTTTAACCAACTATAATAGCTTTGACTTAACAAATAACATCTGTTGTTTGGTATGCAATTAAATTGCCCAGATATCGATCTGTTTGATTTGCAAACACTGAGTAATGCCTTCCCGCAAACTTTACAAAAATATACAGAATAATCATAAGTAACCCGCTAAATCATTACTAATTTTTTTCAGTGTTGGCATAGTTTTAGTTATCCATCCTAATTTCTTATTTTCAAAAATATAATGGCGTCTTGTTTTATGGCAGTTACAATGGTCAACTTTCACAAAATTATTAAAATATATGATTCCGTAATCCGAATTGAATGTATAGGCTTTAACAAAGACGTATCCTGTTTCAATCAAATAGACTCTTTGTTGCCTTTAGCTACTGCTTTAAACCAAAAGCAGAGTCTTCTTATTAATTTTTGATGAAATTTAGCGGCCTAATCGCAAACCGTAGTCTTGATTTCAGATTCAACTAAGCGCGCTGTGCTGCACTTTTAAGAAATGCACTTTCTAGAAGCTCATAGATAGTTCATAGGTTCTAGAAGCGAGGTCCTTGCTAAAGCTGCTGATTAAAGAAGTACATCTTGAATGGAAACGCTTATACCCTAACGATAGTAAAATGAAAACATGACACGTTTTTTATTATCTGTAATGAATGGATATTATACGTTGCTGCGAAATATTATCTTTTCAAAGAAAGCGCTCACAGCTTGTGTTGCATCCCACCATTTGTATATATTTGTTTACCTAATAATTGAGGTAGTACAACATAACAGCCTCGCTTTGATGTCATCACACTTCTAAACAGAACGACCATCCCTCACGAAACTCTAAAAAAAAAAACTCTAAAAAAAAAAACTAAAAAAAAAAACAGAGCGAAGAAGTTGCAAGGGATACTGCTAAAGTTGTGCGCGCAACAAAAAGGTGAAGTTTATTTCTCATTTTCGGAAAGGAAATATTTATCGAAAGAACGTAAATCAGTCAGCTACTATTTTTTGTCAACAATGATTCAACACTCCATGCGAAAATAGCCGATTGCAAAAAAAATATTGAATTCCTTACAATGTATGTTTACGGATCAGAGACCAGATAAAAGTGTAAGATAATGACTCAACGTTACTAAAATTTTCTTGGTAGATGACTAGCCAAGCTCGTAATAACATTCATAATCATTATCATATTTCTTACGGTAAACGATTTCGTTAAAGGCATGAAGAAGTAGTCGTGGTGAGAAAGTAACTTAAGACTGAATACCATATGGCTTTTCTACGATGGTTTGTGTTTTCCTCTCTTTCCATATTGATCGGATCATGATTAATTTCGCGTAAAGTTACAGCGTACTGGCAGTTGTTGGAACGGTAGAAAGCCGCCGAATTTTTCTATTGGAAGTGGGGCAATCAGCCTAAATGACTGTAATCGTTTTCTGGCCAAACAAACCGTCAGGCTGGATACCTTACAACGTCAAAGGCACAGAAAATATTGATGAGTCGTTAACACTTAGTAACGGCATGGCGGAGCCTACCAAGCCATGTGATTGAAAATCACAATTTCTTTAGGAAGCCTGTACAGTAAACGTTAAAGCAATAAATGTAAAGTGCCTCTAAAAGAACGATTAGAAAGTAATTAATTGTAGCTTCCTTTAGAGAGACCAAACAGGTTGGTCGGGAGTGGACATAATATACGGAACATAAAATAAATTCCGAACATGTCGTTAATCGTTTTGTAAGCATTTGCTTGTTTCTCACAAACAATCTGCTAGAATACATTTTAGATGAGGGTGCGCCTAATACTATTCTGGAAGATGAAACATTTTTGCAAGCTTCTAATATAAGCAAAAATTTGCGTTTCAAAAATAGGGAAAAGAGTCTTATTAGTTTCATTACGAATATGATTATCTAACCTAAACTCTAATGAAAACTATGGCAAGCATCGCTTTTCACTTTTAAGACTTGATGAAACTGAATGCACTTAAATTCACCGTTTCACCGTTTATTAAAACATTATACCCGCAGATTAGTTTTTCTAAAGAGTCTAAAACTTTAATATACGCAGGCAATCATTTGAATACAGAAGAAAATTTAAGCCGAAAGTTCATATGGATTCTATCAAAAAATCCTACTTCGCTTATCTAAGCTCGTTGGAAAGTTTTTTTAATGAAGATTTACATCCACAGCCAAGTACTATACTCGGTTTATTCACGACCAATTCACAATTGTCTAATGATAATGATAGCTGCCTTTGTGCGCTATATGCGATACAAAAATCCCTCCTAGAGCGCAGTGTTTGACGAGCACCGCCAGATGGCGCTCGGCGACAACAAATGCATTTGTTGTTTGGCCGCCTGGACCCGTCTGTCCGCCTAATGGTCCATTCTCTTGTGACTGATGGTGCTCTTCGCTGCGATGCGAGCTTTCCATGAGCAATACCCAACTTGTGCCCTAGCTAGGTTAATAGACAACCACTGTTTCCAGTTTTAGCTGTAGCCTTTGGTACAGCTTCCGCTAAAACTAGACCCCTTTTTAGCATAACCCTACGCCAGGAGTTATAAGTTGCCAGGAGCTCCTAAATGGAGCTCTTTGCATAGTAATGAGTCGTTGATGAATAGCGCTCAACTCTTGCCTTGACCCTCAAAAAGGACTTTTCACTTGGTGTACAGCTGTATTCCGTATTCTCTATTGCAATCGATCCTTAACTTGTCACTGGTCCCGTGTAGGGAAATCAGCATGGGTGTAATTCGTGGTGCCAGAGTTTTTCATGAACCCGTTTCGGACGTGGAGGTGAAGGAAGAATGCCCGCTTTCCAAGTGAGTCCTTTCTTGGAATTATGCTCGTAAACCTTCTATGGTGAATTCGTAAAAAAACATCATGGTCCGACTTGCTCGTCGTCATAGTGGTCGCACACCGTTCCGTGTGTGGAGTCACGTTCGATCGCCCGCTTCATCACCGTCGCCCAAAATTTGCCCTAATACTGACAGACAAAATAGGACTGGACATTTCTGGTAGACGTCCTTCGAAGAGAGTGCGCAGTGCAACGGTGTTGTACATTAATTATGTTTTATATTTTTTGCACAAGAAAAAAATAGCTGGCAAATTTCTCAACTGGAATAAACTGCGACGTTGTATAGCCGTGCAATATACGGCTTATTCATAGGAGACGATCGCATAGATTGCCCCCCACAATAAAACGGTATCAGCCAAATCGTGTTTTTCTGACGATGATGACTCGCGAATCATGGCGGCGACCGAGTCGACGAATAGGATGTAGCTAAGATCAAAAACGCGCGCTATGTCTCCGCTGTGACTCATTATATATAAGTTTGGTCAATAGATGTTCGATATAAATGAATTATGGTATTTGCGTGGTTATGGTAAGCGTCTTAGTTGTTTAGCCTTACAGCAAAGGATACTCGATATAAATGAAGGAAAGCCATATTGTACTTTACAGCTTAGTTGATCGCTAATTTGAAATTATTTTTGTAGCAAAATATTTTGGTACTGGATTTATAAATCAGGTGAAAATGTAGTTCACTGTTTTCATTGATCGAAACAATGATACACAAGAAGATGTACCTAGCATCAGTGAAAATTCGTAATTTGGTGTGACTTTATTACCTAAAATATCCCAGTAGATGATATGCAAGGGCTTACATTCACACAGACGATGACTTCTACAAACAACATCCTTCCAGTTAATTATCCATGGTATATATATAAGTCATATGAGGAATTAGAATAGAAAAGAACATAATCGTTACAACTTACCATCTACCCATTAGTCGTGCTTCGTTAAACGTTGTCCTGATAAATGTAGCTTAATAAACCTTAGTGCAGAATTAATTTTCATTTAAAGAAAATATTTTTTATTAAAAAAGTTTTAATAAAATATTAAAATTATGTATGATACTATCTTATAGTCAATAAGTATGAATGCGTTGGTTATGTTAATGTAGTCTTTAACTTTTTAAATGAAATGTGGGCACCGAGTTACATAAAAGACTGAATTTACTGAACTAGCACATGCAAAGCAATTAAAGAATCGAATGTCGCTGTCTACTACTAAATTAGAATGTATTACAAAATAAAAGTTTAGGTACTTTTAGACGTTTGTATTTGGAAGTTTCGAACAGTCAACTATCTGCTGTGGAGAATTAAGAAAACTTGTGAATACCTTCAAGATTCTCGTTGTTCTTTGCCCTTTATTTATGTTGGCTAACTTTTACCATATTCTCGAATATGTATTATATATTCGTTAATGGCGACTTTAGCGGTCTTAGCCAATAATCTACGTGTATGGTACGCAAAAACGAGCAAGAGTCTCAATCTAAAGTTCTGTTCAGACTTCAATAAAATAACAATCTTCTTTAGGTATGTTTAAAGTTCGTTTAAGAACTTTCAGACTAATTTTTGCCTTTGCAAACATGAGTTGGTACATATTTTAGTAATAATAGAAAAATATGTTTTTCACTCGTAGTATGACAGAAAGTCCAGATAACTCGCGCCTTGCGCTCGATATCTTGGTGTTAGAAGAATTAAAAAATCGTCAGCAGTTAAGACGACAACGAAGGGCAGAATTAGTTGTGGCCTCGAGCACTGGAACTTCGCTTGTAATAAGACTTCGAGCTACCTGTGACGATGTTGAAGGGCTTAACTCGCATCTTGTCGTCCACAATGAGCTGCGCAAACGAAAATGCATACAGAACGGTAGGAGCATTTTTTAAGTCGTCCTCTTTGATTGTCTTATCAGGTTGTGTTGTATGATTGAGCACGGACCTCTAATAATTCTAAATTCTTTTTGCTATTTTAGTTACTCAGTGCTACACAGTGCTGAGATTCAACCACTACATACACTAAACACGTTGCTGATTTTATAATCGTAAAATTATGTTTGGAACAGAGGCCTTACAAACAGAAAGCAAGATTAGAATGGTTTTATTTCGTTAGACGTGAGCAACAGCCATATGGGGTGCAATCGACCGGTATGAGGTTTTCAAAGCTATTTATCATTATACCCAAAAGCTTTATTATCAAAATGTCCGTACTATATGATATTCAGGTTCCTAATCTGCACAACCGAGATTTACAATACAGACTCAACTTAAGCCCATTGACATAGCAACACGTTCCGAAAATTATTTTCGGTGGCATTTAACTTCCCCGTTTTTGTGTACATTCCTTCATACGGAGGTGTTCGTTTGCATGTCAGGAAATTCTTAATTAATACGTAAGAATAAACGGACGCTTTCATATCGCTCCGAAATATTGTGGTATATTGTGCTTATGTTGAATTTGCAGACAAACAGCTCTACGCCCTCTGTCATTCGGAGGATGATTTAGAACACACTTTATTGAAGATTCGCTGCCCGGTTTCGCACTCCTGCTTTCCGAAAAGGACAACATTACAGTGAGTCGCGAATATCTCATCTTGTGTAAACTGTATGTGCAATCAGTAAGCCAATTTATATTAGAGAAATAATAGAAAATAAAATTACCACATACATACATATGCACTGTGTACGTTCGGTTGCGTTTCAAATTGGTTGTAGCTGTGGGATGTCATGCTATGCAAGCAGCTGAAGCTTATGATGAAGATACGTGCAATGACGTTAGTTTTGGATGTGAAGCTGTTGGAAGAAGAGGAGCACAAAAACCGAAAAAAAGTAAGTATAACTAGCAACCCAAGCTATAGCAGCTTTTTATATGTAATCATCTAAGACATCTGGAGCCAAAGAGTATTTGCTTTCATGTGAAGCGATTGTCCTCTGAGCATTACGAATATCCTATGCTCGGGAATTGGTTCCATGTTGCTCAATACGATGATAGCTTCCGAGTAGTCACACCGAAAACAGTCGTTCCTTTTGGCTAGTCTTCTATAGTTTATTACGCCTTTCAGAGCATCCTGCTGCGAATATAACTGAAGATTGTTAGCACAGATCAGACGACGATACGAGGCAAGCCTTACGTAAGTAGTGCTGCCCTATCGACATAATCAGGACCATCGGAGGGCAGCTCGAAATCTTTTTTACAGTAAGCATCAACTCTTCAGATTTGTTTGGATATTTCTGGTCTGAAATTCTATTAACGAGTTATATTTTTCTCTTTAACAGCCTCGACTCAAATATTGCAACTGGTTGGTATATCACGGATATATAACAATTAATCTGTCCTTTACTTGGACGCTGTCAGATGCCGTATTTACTGCTCTAATCAACAACTGTTACTCGAAACTAATGTTTTAGCTCAGAATATATGAGCCTACAATAAAAAAGTAATTAATCCAATTTATTATTCTCTCTGCCTAATCATAGCAACCTGACTGAGGCATTAACAGTTTTTATGCCATTAAATGAAGCAAGATATATGTGCAGATATTAGATTAAAAATGGTCCCCCCGCAGTGAACCCTGTTACTGTTATTTGCCTTTCCTTCAGGAAAATACCCTGGAATTCTGGGTTATGAAGAACATTTTAAAACTCTTTAACCATAGTAAAATTGATTACCGTGCTTTATATCTTGATTTGAAACAGGCATGGATCGTAACGGTCATCGTAAAAATCTTCATTCAAAATTCATATTATTCTCTTTGGCACTATCAGCCTACCTCAAGTCTCGCCGAAGTGCCTCATCGATAACGAAAAATGGTTCTCATCGGCATCGAGCATCTCGTCATTATCATTTACATTAACAAACAAATCGCGTCACTGACAAGTGAAAACCGATCCGACGAGACAAAAACCTCTATGACTATGTCACATTTTGATTTCTTTAAGCGACGTAGCAAGTTGCATATCATTCGAGTTATGTAAGAATTTATAAATACATTCGGGCGAGTTATGACAGAACAACAACGTTACAAAGCAGGATCGCATGCTGACTCTACGTTATGACGTCATCCTAAATTTAACATGGAATTATTCTACCTGACGGTCTTGTTAGCAGCGAACGGCTCAGCCACATTAAGCGCTGGAAAAGCCAAGCAGATGGAATTGCAACCTTGAAAGCATCTTATTTGAGATTATGTAAATCCATACCTGGTGACAGTTTTTTTTCGCTGCTTATTATAATAATAAGAGGAGTTCTATTAGTTAGTTTTGCAAATTTGAAGTCTTTAGACAACTTAATCTATAATACTCTGAGCAACGCATATCATTTTATAAACTGAAGGTCATATTGCGGTTCAACGATGTTCCTCAAAAGATGTATTGGGGTAGAAACTACCGTATATATAGGTAGTTCACTGAATCAATGTTGTTGCCAATTAGTCTCAATTTCAGTGTCGAAATATCGGTCCATAGCTAGCCGAAACGATTAATTTCAATCGTATTCATGTTATTGACCCAATACCGAGCGGCTATTTTAATCAAAGAGACAAGTTACATTCAGTATAAATTGTTAAAGTCACTTTTGTAAGTCATAAATGAAGATTTTATGTTGGAACCTATCTGGTATCAATTAAGTTAAAACGATATCAAATATATGTTCAACCAGTTGCTTAAGGATCAATGGTATGCTAGGCCAATGCATTAGGCTTATAGTGGATAGTGTAAATATCTTTCCGCCTTAATGCAAATCCATGTCGAATTAGGCCTTATGATAAATTAAACACAATAAGAATTAATTATCTTAAATATAAGACGAATCTAATCCTAAAACAAAAGTTGACACAGGTCGAAATCACGTTACATAATTATAGTTCTCTATGATCGTATAATTCAGTCAAGCCCTGAATTTTATGTGAATTGTGAAATAGAATTTTCCATAAAGAAGAGAAACATCGCAGCCATCCACCAAGGAGGACCTATGAGGATATTTTAGAACCCGTGAAAAACATCTCTATGTGAAAGAGGTCTATTTTTGTAACCAAACTATGACAAGTGTTTTGATATCGAAAAGTCGCGTTGACTCGATGAATAAAATTATATTCTGATATTATCACGAATGAAGCACCAGCATAATGGTAAGACATTCGTCAGCATACTATTCTTATATCCAGTAGTTGTGTGCACCCAAACAGAAAAGACTTCGTCATTCCTTCATAAAATCCAATGTTTGTTGTTTAAGCCTCTTATCCTTCCACAAGTTTCTTCCATGCATCCAAACCATTGCACGTTTGCATTTGCGAAAATTTTCCCATCTAAGCGCATCACGCGTATGCAGTACCGCCGTTTCTGTGATTATTATATTCTTGAAAACGAAACTGAGACTCTACCTCGTGTCCCATAACACAGAAACATTAATTTTCCACAGTCGTGGTTTTAATTAAAGATACAGTCTTGATTTCACGGGGTAATTTCATTATATTTTTTGGTTCTTTAATACGTTTTTGTTCTAAAAGATAAAAAATGATCGGACTTAATGCATCGATCGTCTTTTATTGTTGTCTATATTCGATTCCCAATTTAATTTTACTATAGGGTATGATTTCATTTTGATATGCAATGCAATATAATGCAAACCCGTGTATGGAGTTCGTCCTTTTCTGACCCATTGCCAAGATAACTCCTAAACGGACATTTTATCCTTTTTTTCACACTTCTAAACGGCAGGCCTTCATAGCCGAATCCATCGACAGCAATGTAACTCGCCAAGCTACCGAGGACGCTCATATATCGAGAGCACCAGTGAATCGATAAAGTAATCAGGCAATCAATCAAGGATGATAATCAATAACCATCAAGATCAGTCAAACAATCATAACTGTTCTCCAGTTAATTCAGCAAGCCGACGATTCAACCAACCGATGCGAATTTAACTAACCATTATATCTAACTAATATTCATACACTGACTGACTAACTCACTGACTCACTCCGGAAACGCTCAACTACGACGAATAGAGAAATCGTCGTATAAACTTCGTGAATAACGTAACCTGCATGATAATACCTGCATATATTACTCACATAATATAGTTGGTACTACTGGATTAATTAGATTTGTACGTTTCGTCGTGCTAGCTTTTGTATACCATTGCGATAAAATAAATAGAAAGAGGAAAAATACTACGCGAAAGAGAGAAACCGAGAGGAAGATGCTGTGCTAATCAATATTCAATTAATTAATACGCGGCCCGACAAAATAGAAGAGGAACAGTAATGATACGAAAAGCCCGCTCACATTGTCACAAAGTAAATCTTTTACTACTACAACTATGACTATTATTACTATTGTTACTATTATTAGTAGCATTATTATTATTATTAATACAACTAAATACTACTCTGTAATAAAAATAATTAAGTCACTGCTCTTACTCCGCGCCGGGAACCGGTTGATGTAGTTCCAGTTGCAACTAATTACCACCAGCCACAGTGTACGTCACATGTATGTCACAACATTCATTATTATTATTATTACTATGGTAATGATATTTTAGCCTGTTGTAAAGTTGATAACGCGATTATCACAAATGACTACTGCAAATATGAAGCGATAATAATTAGAAAGTGATGCTAATCATAATAATCTCACATTAACAATATAATGAGGATTAGAATGGCGACCACACTCGTCAATAGGCTGGGTTAGGAAAGTTAGGAAGTAGAAAAGCAACTTTAAAATGGAGAAGACTCATATCGGTACCGGCGTGCACCGCTCTGTTCCGTCACTTTTGGTAACTCTATGCAATAATAATGATAACAACAATCACGCTCCAAACTTTACAACACAACCACCGCATAATGAACAACAGTTACTACAGCCATAACTACGTAAAGAATTATTGCAAAAAAGCAACCAGCAACTGTTGCCGATACATTTGTATACTATCTTCGTCTCCATAATAATAAAAGCATCGTCTGTCTTTTTTTTTTTATCCTAATTAAATCTTGACGATCGCCTGCAGCTAAGACTAATAAGCGTTCACTATTACTATCGTTTAAGGAGAATAATAACAATACTAATTATAATTATCATAGCGACTGTATTAACCATATTAGCTTCAACTACATTGCTACTATAATCATATTATATCTTGTCGGAAGCGGAATCATAACAGCAGTGTTAATGTCACAATACTTACCGTTAGCTACTTTTGCTCAACTAACAAGCCTCTTTTTGTACTTTCTTTATGTATTCAGCCTGGCAGCGTCAGCACCTCGCTTCAAAGTGAGGCGGTTGTTCCGTTGGACAGGTCTAATTTAGCTGCCACATTTTGCTCTACTGTGAGCAGCTATTGGTGCTTGAAAACTGCTGTTCACAACACGACAGAAAAATCTCGCTAACTGAACACTGATTTATTAGACACTATGTTCGATATTATTATTGTTATTATATATTGTAATGCCACGATATCACAACAACCGCGTCCTATACATAGATCAAATAGCTATTATCTGTAAGCAAGGCGCAGGAGAGCAATTATATCGGCTGTGTGAAATTAAAACGGTTGCATGAATAACGTGCACGAGTATCACTGGCAAACCACCAGTCCAATTACCACCAAACATCAAAGAGAATTGCTTCGGATAATGCGATAATCGGGCGATGAAGCCGGACATTTTGCCATATCCAGGTGAGTACACGAAAATTGAAAATAATCGATTGAATCGACAAGATCTGCTTAGGCATTTGTCGTAGCGGTAGTAGCAGGAAGCTTAATATATCTAAGATAAGAAGCAAGTCGACAAGTGGAGCGGATAATATTATACTCACTAAAATGGATAATTTTATTTCAATTACCATTTATCGTGTAGAATATGTCACTGGCGGGTTTTAAACCAGCACTTGGATAATCGAGAAACACCGGAGTGGATAATATCAAACTGGTAGTAAGCCAATACGAATGGTAACGCAGCTTATATGCAGCCGATGTAAACAAGTCGTTGAAATCATGTAGTAACTTACACGACAAAGGCATATGATGTCTAAAAAAGAAACATTAATAATACCAAATGGCAGAGATGTTTGTCGGTCAGTACGTATCTACTAATATGGGCATATATGCACAACCAAACGAGACTTGTGTAAATCGCAAGCATCAATACGTAAATACACCAAAATCCATCTTGAACTCTCGGATACTGCGAGTAACATTACAGGAGTTCGGTGAAATAAGCTTTAGCATAGACCCCACAAAGATGGGCACTGTCGTTAATCGTAAGATGACCGAGTCTTTTACTTGAGCTTTAAACTAAACTAAGCACCCGTTATCTGTGTAGCCGACTAATGTTTGAAGCCCATGTTTGAGTCATCTTTGATGGATTCAAATGTTTATGATGTCAGTACATCAAGGACGTTCTATATGAAACGCATCTTCTATATGAAACCGTCGTATTCGATAGGTTTCCATATAAATTTATGAAAATTTATGACATAACGTAAAACGGAGTCCTGGTAGACAAAATAAGGAAGTTAAGCAAGGAGGGATTAAGAAATTCTTGAAACATAACAGCGCTTTTCTCAATTGAACTATATTGTCCCATACAATGTTATTAGGACTTACATAGTATTCATGCATTCAAAGTCGTCGAAACTATTTCCATGGCACGCCCCGTAGACAGTAACACAATTGCCCTATACGCGGCTGTTGTAGAATTTAACGTGCGAAACGGAATAGAAAGACATTTTAATGGTTATCTAAGACTGATTGGTTTAAGGAGACAAACGAAATTATCATGTCTTCCCTTTATGATCCCCTTAAAAATGCCCTGTGCGATGAACGCAGGTTTCACATATGACCCCACATAAACGTAGCCAATTTCAAACTGCTTGCAGCGTCATCGATAGATATTGTATGATTCTGACACCAATACAAACTGGTCATCAGTTTGATCTTCCCATTACCCTCCTGGTCCCTGGAGATCCAAGGCCACTGTTAAGCAGAAGGGAGAACCACAGGCTATCGATTTTTTCGCTGAACGATAAACTAAAAAAATGGAGAGAGGAATGTGAGACTTAATAAAACTGCAAAAAGACGCTCACAGCCATGAAGGTCACTATCGCTAATAGGTCAACGATCAATTGCCATTATGAAAAACGTCAGACAACATCAAAGTCATCCCAATCAATTTGTTGAATTCATTCGGTGAAACCTAATATCAGAAAATAAACCATTTTCTTAAATACGAAAAGGTCATATAGAACAGTTACACATGGAAGGAACATTTTTGAAATACGTACGTAACTTGTCCATCAACAAATTTTCAATCATCTTCATCAAAGCACTTATCCTTCACAGACCTATTTCTGTCCTTCGCACAGCCTCTCGACTAAGAGCCTGTTAATGAACTTCTAATAGAAGCTCATTCTAGTGGAACCGCAAGGCGAGCTCTATGTATCACCATCACTAATTGTCACAATTTAAGGAAACAAATGAACTGTCTGCACACAAATAACAACAGATAGAATAACAATAAAGAAAATAGTTGAAGTATGTCTGTCATGTCTTTTTTCATCTATGTATACTGAACCTATCAATGAAGCCATGAAAATGCTACTGCATTATTAAGAAGTGATCATAATCCAAGGCTTGTATTACGAATATCCAGACCACGGAACATTGTTTTAAGTTACTTCCGTGACAAAAGGCTTAGATGATCAATATTTTTGTTAAGGATAACCATGCGCATTTTGTCCATCCATCTTACTTTTTGAACACTGCTAAGGAAATTGTAAAGAGAATTCATACATTTGACGGATATTCAGAATATTCAACTGAGCAAATTGTGCTTTCTTTTTTAGCTTCCTCTCTTAAGGTCATTTACTCTCAGGTGTGTTACATAAACTACATCTAGCTCTGTCGTATGATAACAGAATAGAACAATAGTTGCAGGCCGTCAATTTCATTAATTACTCAAATTGCTAAAGATCATCGAAACGCTATGCTTGCTCTGGGGGCAATAAAATAACAAGTTCTGAGTCTGTCTAAAAAAAATTGGAGCTTAAGGTGGAAGAGTCTTACTAAGCTTTCTGCTCTCCCTTGTGATTTTTACTCGCACGTTTTTCGATTACTTTGGTCAGTGTTGCTTACATAGTAAAGCAGATGGTTATATTTAGCATAGAGCCCTTCCGACTTCGTAATAATGAAGATATTCTTTTTTTATTAATAGATCTTTGAGTTTGTTTTGGATCCATTGTCAGTCTATCACAATTGGTTCCAATATTTATATTTGGAATAACTATTAGCCACTGGCGCCTATTTGAATAACATTTTCGTGAATTTCTATCGAACCTATACATCAAAGTCTATAATCTTGAATTCCATCTGTGTGATTAGTATCTCGATCATAGATCAGTCTGGAGTAAACCTATTATACACAGCGCAGTCGAAGAGACGTTTGTAGTTGATACAGGCTCCGCTAGAATTCCGAAAAAAATTAGTTTCCGACTTTAGCTTCGGGACGGATATCCAAAGCTAAATCTGGGCCACTGAAGCATCTGGGTAATGTCTTTATATATAAATCATGAAATTCATCATTTCATTAATTAAAGACAGTCAATACGTTGTACTTCTCGTAGAAACAAGTTAACATATGAATTAGTTGAACTGTTACGAACTAAATACTTTTTCTTATTAATTTTGATTTTTATATCTCCGAAATATTAAGAATTAGAAACAGTGCAAGTCTTGCGTAAGTACCCTAGACACCTGGCTGACGTTGAACTAAATCCCACATTTGTCAACACTGAGGTAAACCTACACCTAAGGCTTAAAACACCCACTATTGCAAAATCGTTGACTACTAGACCTAGATGTTTGTTCAGCCACTACGTCTTACTTATTGTCAGTAAGAAAACGCTCACAGTTTTTACAATGCAGTAATGGTGTACAGATTTGCTTAAACTAGATCGACGTTTTCATCTACATTAAGCTGACTAACTATTCATTATGACGACTTGTGCTTTTTTACAAACGCTTCCACGGTCATATTTCCTGTAAGGCAAAAATTGGCTGGTATTTTTCTCAGAGTGACAATAGCAGCATAGCCAATTGCTTTAACCTAAATTTTGTAAAAATATTGGTTTAGGTATCGCGCTTATATAAACCGTCCAACTGAAGTGTTTTATCTATGACCTGGTCAATGTTGATGCATTTTTTTTTTACAGAATGCATATATTTACCTTATTTAGCTACGGCCTGCCATAGCTACGGATAAAACGTTTGATTTCACAGTCTAACTGCATTATACGTGAGCTATATATTTTTAGAGATGGAAAGACACTGCAATAATAATAAAATAAGTAACAATATTGTAATAAATATATAAAAAAATAATAAAATAAGTAACAATATTATAATAAATATATAAAAAAATAATAAATTAAGTGGGAATCTCTCACTTCGATAACAGTCAGCTTACCAGAGACAAGCTTATTTTGAAGATTAACGTCAGTACGTAATTTATATGCTATTTGGCGACAACTCCTTCTGAAAGAATTTAACCGTAAATAATAAAAAATTAAACACTTTATATTAATGTACCATCTAACGTTAAGTACTTTTAAATCCGGTCAAAGTTTTTTAATTTACCTTAAAACAACAACAAATAACTAGCATATTAGCTAAAAAAATTCATAGAAATAGTATCTCCAAGAGTTACCTGTAGGGCGCATTCAGAATTCGCTTGCATTGAGCGAAAACTTCTTGTTCAAGAGCTATAACAACTGTGTCGTCTATTGTTGTTGACAACGCTTCCGAAAACCATCTGAAAAATACGTCGTTATTGAATACTAGTAAATGTTTGCACTTTACAGTTTTGATATGACAAGGCAAACTCTAATTAGACTGGTAATAAGTCTGTATTCAAACGAGATAACTTCAATGTCTATAGTCTATGTTGTAACTGTTGCAACTATATGCTTTTTAAATATTTTATATTATCATAAAGAGCGGTAGCAAATGACCGGTCACTAGATCGCTTCTCAAAAACCTCCGAAGAAAATCCGTTGTAACAGGATTATAAATTTTTGTTACATGCAAGCTAATTCTGGCTTTCGAAAATTCCGACAGTCATTGCAATGTACGAATTATTGCTTGTACTTGTATGCGTGCTATTATAGATTCTGCTAAAAGATTATTACTTTGATCTATTCGTTTACCTCTTTGCAATATCCCGCAACCTTTGGGATTCGATATCGAAGCGAACTTCCTGTTTTTGCAAAGCTGCTTTATTTAGAATATGCTCCTTCCAACGATCGTAAACGCGCTTGGCAGCAGTTCGTACAGAAAGGTTTTCGTGTGAAAGAAGCTGACGTACGGGTTTTCCAACGCTAGTCTTCAGCAGGATATCACGACCTAAAACTAGCAGCTGTTAGGCATACTATATTACAAGATAAAAATACCTAAATGGAATAATAAGCGTATTTATAAATTGGTTTTCGGAATCTTTCTTCAATGCTGACTAATTTATGGCTAATTCCTTGAGCACTGTGCTTAAGTCCTACATGTTGTCAATGAGAAATCCAAAATATAATCGTAAGATCACAGAAAAGACTACGTACAGTCGAAAATAGATAATGCACTTTTTCCCTAAAGCTTTATGAACTGAATTTCAGTTGAATCTATGTAGATTTCTTTTTCAAAATATAGTAAACAGTTTATCCGAATTAAATGAAAAGCTTACCTGGGGTTTTTTTGGCGAGTTGTCGCAGAGTCTTTTCGAGAAGCTCGTCACTACTTGTCGGATTTGAAAGAATTTTCTTAGCTTCATCCAGATCTTCAAGTATCACAACGCCCTGGGAAATATTATATGATTAGAAAGACACATTAAGAATAAAACATTACTTACTCATCTCTCAAAATGTTGTCACTTAACAAGGACTAATAACGCGTCCGAGAACAATGTAGAAGTACAATGTAAACGCTACTATCTGACCGTATTTTTGGTTAGTTCAGAGCTGTAATAATTCAAATTATTTTTAAGATACATAAGTCTGTGCTTTCCTGTCAGTGCATACAATTAAGTATATAGAACAGCTTCTGTTCATGATACTCCACAAGAACTTCGATTCTCCATTATTGCGCCTGATATGTTTTGCAAGCAATCATTAAGTGGGTGTTTTGTAGCTAAATGCTTTTGATTAAAAAGGATATACGTTGATACCAATAATTAGTACGACCTCATAGCTCCTAAGCGACGAATAAAACTTAAAAGGCTTAAACTTGGGAGAATAAAAACTTTCATCTATAAACTGTAGTCTATGTGGCCAGTATTACCCGGAGCACATCCAGTTGAATTAAATGTTCAATGTCGGTAACTCATATACAAAGATAAGATCTTTGGTAAACTAAACCTCCTAACTAAATGTACCTGAAGATCCTTAAGTCGGAACTGAGAACGCCGACTTTTTTTTTTTCCCTGCAACGACCTCTTAAGGAATGCCTCATCGTTTGCATCATCGCCTGTTTTTTTTGGGATTCGGACTACAAACTTGTCCATGGTTTGTTCGTACTGCGTATGTTGACTGCTAACAATTCCTGGCAGTCAACTACTCACAAGTTACATATCCTTTATGGTGAACATCAAACATTACGTACTAACACCCGTATAATTTGCTACCATCTAAGACATAATGGAAATCATTCCAACTACATGTTAGGTTCCGGTTAGCATATCACTGTCGTCTACTATTATGCCATGCATAAGTTGTAATTCAAAAGTAAATGTAAAGCCACTGCTCAATTAATATTAGATCACCAAAAATGAGTTATACATCATCACGAATTCATGAAGTAAGTGGCTACAGAACTGAGAGGCAGTTGAGATTTTGATATGGATAGTGGGTTCACTTAGCGGTCGACAACTGCGTTGGCGCCTATAATCTGTTTGTAAACAAATACACGTGACTCTGAATAATAATCAGAGTAACGACGATTTCTGCATTTACATAACATATATTGTTATAACTCTTATATAAGAAACGTTCCAGTTTAGTGAACAAAACCATCGAGCGGCAAAGTCTAGGTATCTCAATTGCAAAGATCAAATTTAAAAGGGAAATGTCAGAGAGGGCGCGCGAGAATGTGCTCGAATCTGATAGAATTAAAAGGTGAGTTGTGTTAATTCTGGTGAAATCACACTTCCCACAGATCATAAACTAAAGCCTACTTCATAGCACTTGATAATGATTTAGTCGACCAAAAACAGAATATGTGAACGATTGTTTTTTTTGGTTAGCCTGAGATACAGTTTGTGTGTGACACAAGTGTATAAACTCGTTACCTGTATTAGAAAAGACCATCTACAAAATCCCTATTCTTTAAAGGTGCTGCCATCAAGTTTAAAAAATCTGTGGACATCGCATAGCAAACTTGCAGTGCGGATACTAAAATTAAGAATAATAATTTCTATGGTCGCTCTCTTTCGTATTGTTCGTTCACTAATTGACGTTACTATATTCCATGGCTATATACTATTCAGCTTTGTTTCAACGAAAAAATCTTGTTTAGGTTAATGAATTGAACGATTCCCATAATTTGAATTGTCAATGCCACGAACAGCATTCGTTCTTAATTGTTGTATTGTCGCGTTCCTTGCATGAGAGAGTAACGCAGTCTATAATATAATAGTTTAATTGAAATGGCGTCTACTAAGTTCTGCTTGTTTCGTTAATGTCTTCATTCATTTTTGGTAAAATCAGTCGAAGAATACTTCTGCGTAGCCTTGCCGATAGAAATAACTATTCTTTGTTATGCATACTGTTTGACATAATCTTCCACTTCACAGATAGCAGCATGTACTATAATATTTTTCTTATCAATCAGCTTATCAATGGCACCTAAAGCTTAGGTTATTTACTAATGTCTTTTTTCTGTACGACACTCACGTGTGTAGCGAACTCAAGTTTGTGACCAGCGATGAGGAAGAAGCAGAGAGGATCCTTGAGCTGTGGCCTTCCGAATGGCCGCTAGCAGCTGAAAAATCTAAAACCTTGATTACGATGTAAGAACCCGTTGACTACCTTGCATCTGCAAAAATCATATATATATATACGTAGAGGCAAAATACATGTTTGTAAGCTGCATCTAAATAAGCAAATAGCTGGATTTTTTCATTTTCCACAAGCATGTGTATTTAATAAACAATCTTCTTGATTCGTACAGTTCATATAGTATATGACGTCGGAGGGGCTTGAAGCACCGGCTTGTGGTCTCCTTCAACCAGAGGCTTAACAAGCCATATATGCTCATTTAAAGTAACTGCTATTACGTCTGATTACGGTTTCAATCCAGGAGCTAAGAAAATTTCAAGATCATAAGAAACGTCATTGTGTGCTACCTTCGTGCGCTATTTTAAGTTCTTTCAATGTAGTTATTTGCGGATCTTACGTTTTCTTCACGAAAACTATCCTAATTGCATGTAAACTATCCTAGGCTGTCGATTTCGCTCAATAAAAGAAGTTCACAGTTTTCATGACGTTAGCCGACGTGAAGACTAAGCTGATAGCTCATTTGCTCATATAGCGAATCTAAACGCGCTACTTCTGCCATCATAGGATAGCAGTGGAACACATACTGAATAAAATGTATTTCAGTTTGTGTTTTAGAGTATGTTAAAGGTTCTCTGGTATATTTATCCATTGTCGGTCGAAGTTTTTTTTAAAAAACACTTTTTTTACTTCGCAGCGATCCTGTAGAGAAACGACTTTTTTTTCTACCGTGCAAGTAGAAGAAAAAGAGTATACATATTATTTATGTGTACACTCAAGACGTTTGCAATGGCTTTTCACTGAGTTTGTAGAATATACATTCATGCCTTTAACATTTATTTGAATGCATGCGGTCTACTTAGGCAGTACAGCAATTAACAAAATCATCTAAAGTGACTAAGCAGAAGTTGCCATTTAGATCCATCCACTTCTTCTGGCTTCCGAAGTATTGTTTTGTATATTTAATTGAGATCTTCAGCTCTAGACTGCTAAAATCGTTTTAAATAACATTACGATACGCTTCTGATTTATTTACGGTAAAACAGTCTAATAAACGAGCGCACCCAACTCTGAAACTAAACGCATAAATAAAATATACAGGTAGTAGATTTAAAATGGCCGAAATTTTTGCAATCCAAATAGGTGCGAATAGGTACGCTAATAGATATTTGCGTGCAAGAAAAGATGACACGAAGCTTCGAGCTGTCGTCCGTACTGTTTCATTAACTAGGTGCTGGAAATAATGCGGGAACGACACACAATTACACATGAAAAAGAATGCACTAACCACGTGGCTTCAACTTACGCAGGATCTAATTTTCATTTCAAACTACGTGCTAAAAAGCCATTGTTACTTCACCACCTAGCAATTATTTTACGAGAACTTACATGTTAGTCTTTTAGCAATGAGGCATTGGTGCAACGCTCTGTGACCGTATACGCAGTTTGTAATAAGCGCGTTCTGAAGGTCGCTAGGTTTAACAGCCTTCCCACTTTAGTACCCAGACCACTCTTTCATAGATTCCTTTCTTCGGGTTGTTGTCAAAAACAAAGTTTTTGCTCAATGGTCGTAATCGATCGCTAAGATGAAGAATTAACGAAGTACAAATCCATATCAATGCAATTTTTTAAACAAGTAGCCTTTTCTCGAACGTACAACCCCCAAGACTGCATCTCTTTTTTTTATCTTTTACATTTTTACGTGTGCATAGCGAATGCCATATTTATCTGGACCGCTTCTTTAGCTGTAAATCTGTTTTTTCTAGCGCAAGCCTACTTTTGATTCCTTTTATATTGCCAGAATGGTTATGTGATTTTGGACAAACTTTGACAGGCTGTTCACCGTAGCGGCATGCGTGTATCCGCTCTTCTTAGGGAAAAACCTGTTCTTCAAAGACAAAGCAATAACGTTATCATGGCAGGATAGTGTTCGTTATTTTTGCAGTTAGGGCGAAGATCCAAATTCTCTCCAGTCTTTTGAAGTGAGTAGCCCAGATCAGTCCCAACAATAGCTTGTACTTCTGAATCCTTAAATTTTTAGGATTTCCTGTCTGCTGTCAAATCAAAAGTTCATTCTACTGGATTTTCTGCGTCGTACGTATTCAAACGACACTATAGCTGGATTTTACCAATAGTGCTTGACTTACGGTTACAACAAGTACGTTAAATTTCAGACTAAATTTTTTTTGAAAATGAATAGTGAGTGGCTTTTGACTGTAATTTTACTTAACGGTTATATTACGTAAACATAGCCATGCAAAAAACTTCACTGCGATATCTGCTTTTATCTTCCTATAGTCTTAGATCGATTATCCCATACATGTTTGCAATTTTCTTCGTTTAATAAACGGAGTGCACGAAGCATTGATTCATGGGCACGGCTAGGGTATGGATTATAATGCATAGTGCATAGTTCTTGACACATTTAAAAATACGGGTTTTGCAAACAAAAGCGATAAGGTTAATAAACCTACTGATATTAAAATAATTTATAATTAATAACTGTACTATTACATTCTCACACTGATGTGTTTCAGGATATCGACGGGTTCGTTAAGCGAGATTCAAGAGCGGATTATCTCATTCCTTGACAAACTCAAAGAAGCTGGCCTTCCCCGATCTCAGAACGTATCTATCGATCGAACCAAGAAGAACGCAGGCGACGACACGAGTGATCAAGACGAAGTCAATGATGATAGCAGGTAGATCCGGACATGATCTTGCACCCTTTGAGATAGCATCAAGTATATGTACTGATATTTAATAGTAATTATACTCACTATGCTCACGTGAAGCTAAACTCAAAGTTTAACGTATGTACTGCATGGAATGCCCGTGATTTTATATATTTACCTATAGAAATGAATATTGTATTTCATAAACTGAAGTTTTCCACCCATATATGATTCGCTTTCGTTCCATATAGGCGCATACGAATAAATGATTCATACAATTAAATAAATGAGACTGGTGTAAACTTTGGGATTTTAATCAACATAATAACAAATTATTTCATGGACGGTCGCGGTCTTTTTGTTTTCGCACAAATGCGGTCATTTATCTGCAGGAATTTTTGACAACCCAATATCTTAAAATACTCTTTTACATTTTCTTTTTTTTGTTTTGTAAACATCATTGACAAAATTAAGTAATTCACATGAAGGCTTTGGTGTCAGGCTTGGAACGCGAAAACCCATCTTAGGCGTGTCAACGTGAATGTCTGCATGAATGCTGTTTCGTCTGTTTGAAAGCCACTGATTAGCTTTGTTCTGTACTTGGCTTCATGTACTGATCAAATTAATAATTACAGGAATTATAAAATTGAGCGAGAAAAATAAACAATATTTTTTTCAGCGGCTCTTGGTAATAGTTTTAATGAACTCAAGCTCAAGTGAAAGAGCAGACAACATTTATAATGATAAAAATTAGATAAATCGGTGCAGAGCTCACAATGTATTATATAATATCACTATTTATTATATACATTATTATGGGCTGATTATACCTAAAATAGTTCTCTAGTCTAGAGAAATCACCCGAAGTAACTTCATTACTAGTTACTTATATTTGTTTGTCAACGCTTCATAGAGATAGCTTCTTTTAGTCGTTCAAACCTGTTTGACAAATAAAATTTACAAATAAATTTTGATTAACAACTGGCTAACGTTAGATGATCAATAATCAAACCTTTAGTTTTGCTCAGCCTCATCGACAGCGAGATGTCGAATTCGAATGCATATTTAGGCAGAGTTGTTCTAACATTTGGAGACCTTTAACCATTGTCTTCCTCACGTAGTATGCAAACGTAAATAACTGTTTGAAGCAAAGTTACACACCGATCAAACGACAAATATTCCAAAATAGAACAGTAATCGTAGTACGTGCAACATTAGAAAGACGAAACGGCTCGGAGCAGGTAGAGGTGCGTGACTTGAGTACCTTGAAGGCTGGAAAAAAGTTTTGAGAACTAGAAGGGCAGACTATCATAAACTACAAGCGAACGGCTGTTTTCGCTTGAATTGCTTGATGGAATGGGTGGTGGAGGAGCGGCATTTGATGGCAGTTGAGGTTGACGACGCGCTAATGCTGCCTGAGAACAAAATAACAATTACCATTCATAAACACATCCATAACGTTAATAATAAATGCAACAAAAGGGACACAATTTATAACAATTAGGAAAGCGAATTAATTAACAGCAAGTTGGATTACCATTTATAAAACTTGAATTAAGAGTTCTTCTTAAAAGAATGAGATCTTAAAAGTTTACATAAACTTTTATATATATATATACTTTTTTTTATTTTATTTATTTTAACTTTTATATAAATATATACTGGGACAGACCTTAGCGGCCTGTTTATCGTAACGAGAATGCGCTTATCCGCTACTCCTGATACCAGGTGATATTAAGATCTTAAAATAATGCTTTAAAGGAAAAGCCCGGAATCGACGATCTTCGTTATTACTAATTCCCATGCAGCTTCTAAAAATATAAATAATATAAAGAAATAAAATTAAAGGATAAAAGTGGCCCAACAATCATTTTTGATACACTTAGATCCCCGCTACAGAAATTGTCGTTTTATAAAGGGGAATATTAATTATCGACTGACTTGTTCAAATGAACTCTAAGAGTTGAATTTTCTGCGTCTTTTTGATTTTTTGAATTTCTTGGCCTCTGTATTTTTGGGATTCTTGGCCTGCTGTCAGCCAAAAAATTAATTCAATTACAAATTCTTTCAAAAAAATTAACTACAGTCATATGAATATCGAGAATTTTAGTTCAGAATCCACTCAAAAATAAAAGCTCGTATATCCCATACACTAAATGTGAAACACCAAAAAACACGGCTTCATCTTGTCTGACAGCGTGCAACTCGCAGCCATATAGACAGGTTTCTACACAGAAAATTTATGGATGACAAAACCTGGTGTTTCTATATAAATATGGAGTAGAGAGCTCTAAGTGATACGCTTGTGAGCACAGGATTCAATCTTAATTCTGCACATCGCAAGGTTCGTTAAAGCCACTCTACAAGTGCCTTAATGGTAGCTTCTTTTCCATCCGCCATACTATATATTTGGCGCCAGACTGCCACCTTTTCTTATCGCTGGTAAATAAAATTCGTAACAGTATAACAGTGAAGATAATCTCAACAACTGACCGAGCGAGTTTTTAAACACGAGAATTAGTCATTTTTGGTGAGAAGAAAAGCAAATTGGTTAAAATATAGGAGAAGTCGTGAGGAATAACCGCGAATACTAAGTCGACTTTTTTCCTACCTGTTATTAGGTTGATACGATACTTTTCTTTGTTAGGTGAAAAACTTAGTAAAAAAAAATCTTAGTAAATAGGTTAATAAGTATTCAGCATACAATGGTCCGATTTAGCATAATATGGGTGAAGTATAACTTGTAACGTTAAGCAAATTGAATTCATTGAAAAGTTTAATTGTGGATAAATGTGTAAAGAAATATATACTAACTTACCTTGAAGGTAAGGCCGAGAACAAAGTTTCCATCAAGAGCTTGAATGACTTTCTCCGCAGCCTCATAATTCTCGAATGTAACGAATGCACAGCTTTTGTTTTCCTCGACCGAAATGTGTGCGATCGAACCCCCATGCGACGCGCATGCCTTTCGCGCTAACGTCTCAGTCATGCCTGCAAGTTTATGACAAACTAGTGATTGTTCTATGAGAGAATTAAAACTATATGGTTTAAATTTAATTAAAACTATATTGTTTAAATTTAACTAAAACCATATAATTTAACATTATTAAAGCTACATGATTTAATCAAATTAATCTTTGATGCTGTAACGTTTACTCATAGCACCTATCCGAATTTTATTCAAACAACTACTTCCTTATTTTTATGTCAACTTTTACTCTTACCCTGAGCATGGAGGTAGACTGTGTTTCCCTTTCGAGGTGCCGATGGAGTGGCCGCTGGTGCATCTGGATTGAATTCCTTTTCTGCCAGAAGGGCTGGATCATCTTGATCCAGGGCGCCAACTTTCGAATTCGGGCCCCTTGAATCGCCTCCTTTTGATCCTGGTTCTGAGAAAGGCTGATAGCTGCAAAAATAGAACAAGTACATTATGAGCATCTTTATCGGAACGAACTCCAGCTTTTTCTGTAACCGAACTCAAACCGAACGAAAATGTTAAGCGTAGATCAAGATAATCTAACTTTTATTCTACTAAAAAGTTCAATAATGTTTACTACATACCCCACTTCCGATCCAATAATATTTCTTTTGCGACCAGCTCCTTTACTCCTTTTGAAAACGGTCTTTTCGGCAGGTTCGGATTTAATTGGCTTAATAGCACCTGACTTTAGTAGCTTCTTAGCAAGCTCCTTTGTGTCCGGCTTGGCGATTCCTACAAAACCGAATTAATAGTGAGTGCTGAAGAACGCGAATGAAGTTTTCACACAGTTATTTAACGAGCTTATCTGCTGTATATTTTTCAGTTCAATATATTATTTCTAATGCAACTCCGTTATAAATAACAGAATTATTATGAATTGAAAATTACGTTGCAGATCTTGAAAAAAGACTTCAAACCTTCTTGAGATTTTCGTTTGTTGGCAGCAATCGAGGCGAGTATTTTGTCAGCTTGTTCCTTTTGCTCTTGTTCCTTACTTGGCTGTGGCTTCAACTAAATCAGAAAATACTTTCTTGTAAAGTTTTACCATTATAAAAGTTATGACCGAATAAACTTGCTTAATAAGCCAAGTACAGCTTTCTAAATAGATGTTAAACTATACACCACGGTATATATCCAGTGGTGCATTAACAAATATCATTAGTCTTATACAAGTAAAAAGACGTGTATTTCATCGTGCAGTTACCCTTTACAATCCATATATTTTTTCACTTACGAAATATTTTCTATTAAATCAAATATTCTTATCGTTAATACCTTATTCGAAGCAAATATATCCACTTATAATAAAGTCGTAAGTTACATTAGTGAAGTTTTTTTTATCACAAGGAACGCCCAAATAAGCCCACTCACTATTTTGAAGGCTTTCGTACTTAATGAATATACTTGTGCTGCGTTAAACGTTTTTGGATAGCTACTTGTACGGTAGTCCTTGTACCTGTTTCCTTTTGCGTTTAAGCTTGGCGTATTTGCTTTTAAGAGCTTGTTCTTCTTCGGTGAGTTGCGTAGGAAAATGTATAAAGCCCATTGCCGAAAACAATGCTAAGGTGACTTGAACTTCAAGGAAACTTGCTGGCTTACAACGCGAATTTCGTTATATATTATTGATCATTATTAATCTGAAACATAACAGAGTTCTTAACACCTGTCAACTCATTTGGGAGCCTCACTCTCAAGTAGTCTGATTGTTTACATTGTATGATACGGTTGCTAGCGATGAGAGGGCGTGTATAAGATTCTGTATCAAAAAAAGATACTAGACATCTAGTGCTGTTGTTATTTCGACAGAAATACATATAGATTCATAAGAAAATCAAATAGGATTGACATAGTGCTTAAATTTCCTAAAATCATTGTACCAACTAATACCGATTTGAAGTTTACCTGTATTTTGAATCGAGTCGCCATTTACCGCGGATGCACCGTTCTCTCGAAACGTGGAGCAAATCTGTTAGTGATTTGCTGTTGCGTCAGGAGATCTGATAACCCAGGTGCTTATGTAGGAAATCTAGGTTTAACAAATTACAAAAGGTCTTTAGAGGTTTTTCTGTGAAACAGGCTGTGTGTTTCTCTAAGATTGATTCAAGTCAAGTAACAAAAATGCCGACGGTCGGTGTAAACGCCGAGCTACTCTTTACGGCATTAGGCCGGCGTTATAGTGAAAAAGAGTTTGCAGATCTTTGCTTCGACTACGGGCTCGAACTAGATGAGGTAACCTCTGCGAAGAGATTATTGGCCAAGGAGAGGGGTGAAGCTGCCGCTGGAGATGTAGATGTCTCGGACGATACCATATATAAAATTGACGTCCCGGCCAACCGATATGACTTGTTGTGCCTTGAGGGATTGGTAAGATCTCTGTTAATTTTCCAAGGTAAGATTTGCATACCTCGATATGAGCTGATCACCCTTGCTGCTCCGCTCGATGTTGTGATCACAGAGAATACGAAGCTAATTCGTCCATTCTTCATCGGTGCCGTCCTTCGAAATATTACATTTACGAAGGGGGTTTACGACTCTTTCATCGATTTACAGGACAAGTTACACCATAATATTGGACGCAAAAGACAACTGGTTTCTATCGGAACGCATGACCTAGACACAATTCAAGCTCCATTGAGGTACGACGCCTTACCTCCTAACCAGATTAAATTTATTCCTCTGAATCAGACAAAAGAATATACAGGCGATCAACTTTTGGATCTTTATAGCAAGGATTCTCACCTTCGTTTTTATTTACCAATCATTCAAGATTCCCCGGTGTTTCCCGTCGTTATGGATGCAAATGGTGTTGTTTGTTCTATGCCGCCGATTATCAACTCACAACATACGAAGATTACGTTGAATACAAAGAACGTGTTTATTGACATAACGGCATTAGATGAACATAAAGCTTCCATCGTACTCGACACACTTGTCACAATGTTCTCTGAGTATTGTGACGACCAGTACAAAATTGAACAAGTTAACTGCATTCGACCTGACGGTTCAAGTTCCCTATATCCTAAACTGCCATATCGGGAGTTACTGTTATGCCCTCAGCGTGTTAACCGAATGCTAGGAACGAAATTAGAAACGAAGCAAATTGCGGATTTGTTATCGACCATGTCTTTACAAACCAAGGTTACCAAAAAGAAAGGCAACTTAAGAGTAACTATTCCTCCGACTCGTCATGACATAATTCATCCTGTCGATCTGATTGAGGATGTTGGTATAGCATATGGGTACAACAACATCGAACGACGAATGCCCCCTACATCAACTATAGCCGGACAGCTTCCTGTCAATAAATTATCCGATCAGTTACGAGAAAATCTCGCTCAGAGTGGGTACACAGAAGCATTAACATTTTCACTTTGTGCCCGTGACGACATTTCTGTTAAGATTTTGCATCCTGTTGGGTGTACGGAGGCGGTTCACGTTTCTAATCCGAAGACCTATGAATTCCAGGTTGTCCGTACACAGTTGTTACCTGGTCTACTGAAAACACTGAACTGCAATAAGAAGCTGCCTTTGCCACTTCGGTTATTTGAAATATCCGATGTCGTCAAAAAGTCTACGGAAGCTGATGTGGGAGCTAAGAATCAGCGCAACCTTTGTGCTGTCAACTATGGCAAAACGTCTGGATTTGAACTAATACATGGTCTCCTCGATAGGATTATGTGCCTGTTAAGTGTGCCACATGTGTCGCAACAGACTAAACGAAAAATGATCTACGAAATTAAACCTGCCAACGACAGCATGTTCCTTCCGGGTCGTTGTGCCCAGGTCTTTGTCAACGGCGAATCGGTGGGCTTCTTGGGCGTTCTGCACCCGATTGTGCTGGCTAACTTTGACTTGGCGTTGCCCGTTGCTGCACTAGAAATTTCCATTGAAACTTTCGTTTAGAATGATTGCTCTTCATCTGAATATTCATGGTAGATGTTAGGTAGGCCAACCATGTGTAGTAGCCAAATATGTTTTGCAGAATATTACGCGGGTTGTAGGGCGTTCGATTAAGTGAGCATCGGTAATAATGAATATTGTGCATAGGGTCTGGGGTTAACTTATATGTAATGTTAATGATTGCACAGAATTTGTGATGTGCCTCAGTGCTCGAACAAATAAAAAGCGGAGTGCCTGGCATTTTGTCCCTGACGCTGGTTTTGGTCTTTTGTGATTGGTGGTTTTCGTATTCGATGTTGTGGGCGTGAAAAAACTGTACACGTGTTATTGAGTCTGCTCCTGTCGTTTGAAAAATATCAGTACATAAGTTACGTATATAGCTAAGTTTCGATGTTGCGGAGAAGGTAATAGCTAAAAATTTGAAAAATATTAGAAAGCTAATTGAAATGAAAAGAGCAGTCTCCGTGGCAGTCTGACCTTTACGAATATATAAAAGAAATACACGTTTCTGGCGGTACATCGATGTACTAAAACTGTAAAAATTTAGTAAAACGATACACTATAAACATTCAACTCTCGCATTGATTGAAAACTTAATGGAGGATAATGTGATTAACAAGTATAAGGAAACGCACACTTCTAATTTACTTTTTCCGAATATGTTATAGGACTATATATATCTGATGAGCTTAACTTCATGCAGAATATCTATTGCTCGTTTCTAAAAATCATACGTGATTATTCTATTGGTACACGCGTATACTTTCGAGTTTATAAGAATTCGAAACGCTGTTACCATTATCAAGGCCGAACCTGTATCTCCTGAAGATTGTGAACTCGCTCAAGCCATGGAGGTAATGAATGGAAACGTTGTCGGGAATTACTGATACTAAAACATGTCAGTTAACTATAAAGCTAAACTAAAGGCCAAATGTGACGAACTGATATTCTTTTACGTGATTGGGTGGAGGCCGTTAAGTTTCATTTGAAGTAACTGTTCTTTTTGTCAAATTTAATTTCGAAGCAAACTGCTCTATTAGAATGGGCTATGGAAATTACGAACTAAAGATTTTCGTAAGGGCAATGATGTGGCAAATAAATCCTATTTGCCGTATCAGTGAAAGCTAATGTGCGGGTTCAGCAGCATCAGAAATTTCAACATAGTTGAATGCAAAAGTAAGTCGATATTGTATATCGATACATTTATTGAGCTCCTTGCTTGGAAAGAGATGTTCCAGAAATCCATATAGGGTCTCTTTGCTTTTTGTTTATTCGTGACTGATACTTGTTTCAAAATGTTTAACAGTGCGCACTAGTGAATCTATCGAAAGAAGTAACATATTGCATCAGATCTTCTAGGGCTTACAGAATGTAAATAGCAGTTCACCTTACAGAGTCGGCTGTGCCCAATAGAACGGTAAATCTTGATAGGCAGGATACGTCACGCTAATTAGTACTCGACGCCTTCATGTCGGCTACGGAAGACAATAACGCCCCGCCGAAGGGTCCACAGTGTCGCGTTCTCATCCAACAGTGCGTGCAAGCAGAGCTGCATATAGATGATGCCAATTTGGTGCGTGCATCGTCAATACATTTGCTGTTGTAGTGTAAGAACAAAATTCTGTGTGTATGGCAAATACTTATTTCAGGAGACTACAAAACAAAGTATTTACTTACCCCTCAGTCTTTTTGTAATAGATGTATAGTATTTCCACATAAGCCGTTACGCTACAAAGATACGTCTCATGTATGATCGATTTAACTCTGTCATAATGTACAGAATAGAACGGTAGCAAATGTTTTTTATTATCTTACTACTCATAACTTCACACTTCGTTTTTAGTTGTCTTGAAGTAATATAAGATTTTAAAATTGAAAAGCTAAAAAATACAGAAATATCTAGGTATCACTTTCTTGAAGATTTCGGGAGCTTTTGAAAATATATGTAAATATTTAATTATTACAATCAAACAGACAAATGATGCAACATGAATGCCTATAGGATATTCGATGAAGAACAAGGAGACTCGAGCAACTTTAAGGACTAATTTTCTGATTCGTGGCTAATATGATATCATATAGAGTAATAACGTTTTTTTTACTAATTATGACTGGATATCTATTGGTGATTTAGTAATCGTAGTAGATATAAATTATTATGTTCAGAACATTTTAATTCGATACGCGAGAAATAATTTTTGAAATTACTTACTTACCTTCGCAGGTTTTATGAGTTCAAATCTTTACTGCTGTACTGCACAGTTAAACGATTTTGATTCTTTAGTTATCTAAGTAGCTGTATTCTAATCCTACTTTCTAGTAAGATAAGTTTTTAGAGCCTAAAAATCAGGGCATTTTCTCAAGCGTCAAAGGGTTAATCTTTCTGTCATTTTGAGGCATCATCACTTTTCTGACATGGCTTGTGTGCCGTACTGCTTTGTTAGTAATACAGTAACTGTATTTTTGTAATTCAGCATCAGACGCCACGGCTTCAAATTTCTGATACTGAAATATTTTTTTCATGCTTACTGCTGAGCATGCTAGTCATTAGTAAAAAAAAGACTGCACCGCGTTGCAACAGGCGTAGTATCATAAGATTAACATGGCCGTCAAGAAAATTACCACAAGTTAAGAATGAAATTTATGTGTGTTTTAGGTTTATCCTAAGGAACTGTGCCTTTTTTTTTGACTTAGCATTTCGTTGCTACAGCAGACTTTTTTGTTTATTTTATTAAACTATTTTAAGTTAATTTTGTATGTCTCCTTGTTGCTAATTGCATTGAAAACTTGCAATTGTTAAGCACGAACAAAATATGCATCTGCCAGTCAATTTCTCCACAAAAACTGCATTCCACTATGTGATTACAGGCTAACAGGCCTTTGATTTATAGTAACCTTAATTGCTTAAGCAATATGATATTTTTGTTTAGCTATACATAAATACTGCGTTTTGCAGTTTATATGCCGTGTATAATCTACACATGAAATAAAATTTTCATGTCTGTTATGTTGATAATTAGGTGAAAATTGATCGTGGCATTGTCGTCTTTGTATCGTTCTTCGCTGGTGCTACCGAGGATGTAGTGCGAAGGGCTGCACAGAGTATTCTTAAAATAAAACTCTCGGAAAACCACGACGGTGAGCTCAATGCAGACATAAAAACACATCAACATTTAGCACATGCCTTGACGGATGGGTTTTGAGCGATTTTAAAATCGTCTATAGATCTTTCACAAAAAAATCAGAGCTGAATTAGATGGTTACTGCTAATCCACGTTAAATTGAGGCATGGACACACTTCATTTTACACTGAGAATCGCCGATCTAAAGCAATGCCGAATAGCTTATTGCCGTAAAATATTTTTCGAAAAAATACGAAACGTTTAAGCTAACCTATGCGTGCTCTCCCTATTTACTGAGACAAGCAGTAACACTGCTAGATTGTTTAAGCAATGTATTATATGTTTACTATTAAACAACTTTAAGACTGTTTGCACATGTATAGCGGTTGTCGTGGATATTTTTTTCGAGTTTTGGAAGTTAGCTTAAATATAAAAAAATAACCTATTTGGCGTTAAGCTAGCGTTCCGTCATATAAAGCCCACCCTGTATTTAAAGCGTGAGCAAAGTTCGGCGGTTTAACCCGCTGTGTTAATACACGAGAAGAAAACGACTTTCGGTAATACTAATATTCTAGTGTGTACTTACTTCAAAGAGTAGTTTACAACTTGAGGATAATGGATAGTTGCATATACATCCATAATCATACATGGTTTATAATGCGAGCTAAGTCCAATCTGCACTTTCGTGCTTCTCATAACAGGTAAACTAATATCTGTGTTGGATCTTCCGGGCAGCGTCTTGTTAATCCCTCAAGCCTGCCTTGGAGGGAAGCGGAAGAACAATGCGGTGCAGTATCACCAGTTAATAGAAAAAAATAAAGGAGAGGTTCTTTTTAAGGTGAACAAATATTTTAGGTTTTCTTCTCATTTTTTGCACGACAGCATAAAAGATCAGGTTGTGCCTTGAGTCTTAATCAGCTTGCATGCATGTTCATATAAAGGCGCTGTCCTTCTCATCAGCCTGATGTGTCCTACTAAATATCGTAAGTGCACTACAGTCTCAATCATCAAAGCCGATTAGATGCACTTACTTATTGTGTCACTCAGCAACTTCTAAATACGATACACTTTTTCAATAACTCTTGGCAACTCAAGATTTTTGTCATATACGGAGCTGAGTTTTTAGTTAATAGTTTGATTCCTGCATATATGTAAATATTACAGATTATGGAATCAGAGCTCCAAAAACACCTTTCGTCTTGCCCGAAAGTCACGGCAGTGGCAGGTGAATAATTTCCTATGTGCATGTACCAGCAGATGTACGATTTTGGGGCTAACTTGGATCTTCAAGAGAACCCTTTGCCGTCATAATCAGTTTTAGTATTAAATGAATAGTAGTAAACGTATGATGAAATAACCTTATATATGTCAATCATATTATGTATCTACTATTATTTCCATATATGCAGCATCATTTGTTTTCGCTGCACTAATATTTTTGTTGCCCTTAAAATAACTACATCATCATAACATTGTTGAAGTGACGTACTGTTGATATGAGCATTTTCATTTCTACAGGTAGGATATGGCCGGGCAATCGGATATTTGTTATAATTATTGTTTGACTGTCGTTTTCTACGTCCAATATATTGTAAGTCCGTACTACGTAGATATGTAGCTGAGTGGTTATCGCTGGTTTTTGAGTGATGTAAAGTGAGGTTTTCTTAGTGGTCGACGATATATATACATAATGCTTTTTTCGGCTCTATTTATGAATCTTCTATTAATAGGGCATGTGTATTTCAGATGAGACGTCGAGGCCATGTGTTCGTAGTGGAACGTATGGCAATCGACAAGTTCTCAAAATGGATTCATCGATGGGACCTTTCTCGCACGTTATTGATTTTTGAGCTGCTTTAAAAATCACAGGAAAGAGGTGATAATTAAATAAAAGTTTGCTCAATTGACAGAAATCCCGACTGCATTGGGCATTCATTTATTTCAGAAAGAAAAAACAATACTGAATGAGGTAGGCGTACTTTCATTAAGAAATACTGTCATATGACTCATAAACATGTAGAAGAATGTAGAAAGTTAATTTGCAGGGACAATTTATAGAATTGTCAATACAAGTTGGTAGACAAATTGTTTTGATTAGCTCAAATGTGTATTACATTGGTATGAATTGATGCGATTAGCACCTACATTCAATGTAAAGTTTGAAAATAGCATGTATGATACCAATCATTGCATTAAAATCTTTATTTAAAGTTTTTTAGATTTTTTCGATGTTGACTTGTATATTTTTTTTATTTTATAGTATTCTCGAAAATCCATTAACCTATTCTGCGAAACGGGCAAACCGAGAATTCCAAAAGTTGGGTTTAAAATGTAGTTCAAGTGAAAAAAGTCTACATCCTACATATGAATACGAAGCCAGCTTTCGAGTAAACCAATGTAGATTTAGAGCCATACATATAGGCTGAAAGTTTCTCCGTGCAGAGCCTTAAAGGTGGAATGCTCCTTTTCAGTGTTGAAGTATGTTTATTTTAGCTTGTGGACGTTTCCCTGGAAGTAAGCACTTGATATTACCTAACCAAATTACTCATTGTTACAAAAATACAGCATTGTCATAAAAATGCTTGTCTGAGAAATCCTTCATTTCGTAGCATTAAATCAAACTGAATACGCTTTCAAGATACCCTGAAGCAGCCAATACTTGTGGAAAAAATTGTAACATCATGTTATGATCATATGAACTAGAGCTAAGTTTAAAGTAGCATGGGCAATGGTTAAGGGTGACGCAAATATTGAAAACATCGCGCCACACAGTGGAGCATACTTCAGTAATGAGATATTTTCTCCTATATGACATAGTATTTCGCTATTTCGAGTACTGTTATTTTTATCCTGCTTTTATACTGTATTATTGACGCACTGAATAATTGCAGTTAATAGATCATTGAAGACTGATGCGTGGATCGGTGTAACGCTTCTGATGACTGGGAGTGCAAAGGCAGATTATGACACTCGATTGTGCGTATTTCAAATATTAACTGGTTCCCAAAAAGGCATTATACATTTATAACATAAATATATGCTCTGTGTACTATGATTCACAAAGTCAAAGTGGAGCGCGTTTTACTGCACAAGAATACTACGATGAGACTATCGATATTATACTTGAGCTATGAAAAACGACTTTTGAGACCCAGATTTAATTTATTACAGTCAAGTCCATATAAAATCCACATAAAGTGCAAAACCAATATAATTTAGTTTTACAGAATTTCGTAAATACCTAGAGACTTGAAATATTTGCCTGTAATAATGTCGCGAAATTCAAGCCTACTCTTCTCGTCTCATATAACAACCGACACTAGTTAAGTTGAATATTTAGTAGAACTTTTCACGATTTTATGGCACCATCTATTCTAGTTTGGGTTTTAATCTGACAAACTTCAAAGAAAATATTGTTCGTTCGTTTGTTGTACGAAAAACTACAGACCTTATTTAATATCCTAAAAAAAGCATCTCTTGATTTTGATTAATTGGACATCAGCAACTTATCCCCAATTCTTTTTTATTTCTGGGGCGATATAGGTACCAGACCCAGATCTCAGAACTGAAAATTACAACAGCAGCTAGCCTATATAGTGAGAATCGAATGTTTCGAAGTTTTAACGCAGAGTTGCTCTACTTGCCATCCTTTAGCATATCTCTAGGGTATAGAGCAATTGAACAGACTTTGCACTGCACGCATGACAAGACGAAAATCCGCAAGTCTGTAGGCAAAAAACTTAATAGGTCGAGAGGCACTTTGTGCTAATTTGCTAACGAAACCGGGTAAGCTGAATTTAAGTTGTTTATCGAACCTCGTTAGACCTGTGCCAAAGCTAGATATAACGCCTACAGCTTTAGCTACTGCCTTTGTGAAGGTTATATGGTATCTAGGAAACAGCATGAGAAAATAAGAGTGACTATGTAAGAGTATATGTAAGACTATGTAAGAGTGAGAAGGAGAGAAAGAGCACGGAGGGCTGCTTACATGGGTCACAAATGCGCATCATTTGGGCGGGCGTTCCTTCTCTGGTGGCTTCCGCCTATGGAGGTCCATATATGCAGATTCCATATATATATAACGTCAGGGAAACTGGAGTGGTGGGAAACCAATACTTAACCGACCAAGGTTTCGCCTCTTGTTAGCTCCCACCTGCATCTGGGATGGACTATCGAAGCAGGTCGCTTCACTGTGAGGCGGCATGCTTCAGTGTTCATTGTTCAGCGATAGCTCTCTCCTATGCATCGATGCTTGACTTGCGCTGGTGGTTTTGGTAGCGGGGATAGCGGCAACCATTGCCTTCCGCGTGCTTATCTGCCTCACACTTGCTCCTTCCACACCGCGCCATTTACCGTTTGCTGTATACACTCTATCGTCCTATGTTATTTTACACTTGCTTTCTTTCGTAACTTAAACCTACTCCATACTCAAGCAATACTCACACGAAGCCGCACCGCCACGCATAATAATAAACTTAATATCGTCGCATATATACATACTTTGAATCTTAACGATGGAGAAGGGGCGGGGTGGTAAATCTATCAAGCTATCGTCGTCTACTAAGGATCAACTGTTTCAACATTGATATATTGCCTTATATTGAAACGGAAATATCAAATATATAGGACATTTGTTCGATGCGCGCCACTTTGAAGTTATAAGATACTTCCTTAGTTAGGTGGGTCAGCTAGCTTCAGCTAAAGCATACCTAAAACTTAAAAACAAAGATACTACTATATTGCTAATAACTATATTACTCATTAGCTTGTTTTCAAAATGTTCCCAGTAATTGCTTAAGAATATCCCAAGCGACGAATACCTTGATCTCCTTTTGTACCATTTACTCTTAAAGTTTTGCCTACCATGCAGTAAAGTATGTGTGTTTTTATAAATATCTATAGTATATATAAATGTACGTTTGTATGCTTCGCTTGAAAGAATTGAGAAGTTCCTTAATCCATGTGAAGATTAGCTCAAACCTAACTACGATGAATAATATCGTTCCTTTCCGATATTTTGTAGTCAGTCTTAAGTGTAATATTTCTGATGCATGTAAGTTTGAATAGAATTTGTCCAGTAACGTTCACCATATATATGCTGGATATTGTAGTAGAAATTGAAAGTCAGTGGCATATTTCGAAGCCTGGGTGGCGAATTGCCTCAAAGGAAACAGCTCTATCGCCCTCTTGTTGCTCGGGCGGTGTCCAGCCGGCTCATTTGGCCTGACGACATTGGGCGCTATTTCCGGTTTCCAGTTGTCAAGGGCTTTAAGGGGAGTGAATTCTCCTCGTGAAGAAGTGACGTAAGGCTAGACCTTACAACAGTAACAAAAAGGACAGGCGCACGGGCGCCGAATGGGGTAGGAGAGGGTATGCTGCTGCAGTCTTCCCCACTGTCGGCCTTGAGCATCCTTAGGAGGTTCTCCGCTGCACACTTCTTCCCACAATCCGAACGGGAAAAAAAAACTGAAGCTTCCAACACCGGAACCCCTTCATCGTCCAGATGTCCATCGTATACCGAGTTGTCAGCACCATAATAAAGTGCTAATGGTTCTTCCCGCCAGCGCTTGTTGCTGCTATTGCTGCCAACAGCTTTACCACCACTGCAAAATATCCGCTACGGAGATACCACAATACATCCAGCCACACGCACCGGATGTCAATGGACAGACGCGGAAGGCGTTGTGCGCGACGCTTTTTCCGTCCTGTAGGTTGCGCTTAGCATACAGAATACGGATGATACCGCTTGGTGATCGATGCTCGAAACAGGAATGGACGCTGAGCGACGACGACGATGATTCCAATGGCAAGATAGAAAAGTGTTCCGGCTGCTTGGGGAGAGAGCTGGGGCAGGATCGGAAACGATGCGGTGACGGGGTGGCAGTGTGGCAAAGCAACCTTAAACTCGAATGACCGAGCATTGTGGATACGATGCCCTCTGGAACTGAATGGCTGTGGTTCTTAATGGTTATAAGTAGACGGGGCATGACTGGCCTACTAGTGAAAATGACCATTGCACTCGTGTATCGTTAGTTGGTTTTCAACAGACCAACTATGGTCTACAAAAGAATCACCAAAAGTATGGATCATGCGCTGATGACATGGGTCCTCATCGACAGGCGACCCGTCGTAAAGACACCAGTGTCAACTGCTGTCGCCAATAATACTAATTACGACGAAACGTTATTCAATGTCGAACTTCTATTAATATTTAATTTGATAGCAAATTTTGTTTACCCGTAATGATTTATGATATGTTTCCCGCGTACAAAAGCTATGAGAAGGACGCTTGAATGAGAGGTCATTGAAACTGGTGTTCCTGATTGATATGTATGCTTATCAGAGATTGAACGTGAGGTGTACGCGTCGGTCTGAGGGCTACCAATTTTATTTCCACAGTAAATGCCGTTCAACTGAATTTTTCAAATGTTTGATTCCAGTAAAATTAACTGCCAGGCTAAAGCTTATTGGTTGTTAAACCTTCATCGGCAAAGTTTAATATTGCGGTGTTTCATTTGCTGTTTTACAGTAAAATTGTAGGCAAGTAATAGGTTGAATTAACCTTTACTACTCAAAAGTGAATTGAGTCGTTTGTTCTAGATTGATAAGTATTTAGTTTCAGTGATCTCCCTCGAGGCAAATGCAATTCATTATGCTACGGTTTTTTCTAACCCTCAAAAGCACTTTTCAAATCCGATTGATGAAATAGCCTTTAGCTTGGTCTACAATTTTTCTTTTATTTCTTTTTATGTTTTACCGAAACATTTTTCTTTAGTATTCGGAATAGGAGAAACCTACTGATGCCTAGGCCTGATAAACTAAAGGTGTGGGGCTACACATATATAGGGTGTTTTTATAAAAACTATTGTACGCGTAGTGAGGTGTGGACCGGTGCACTGCTGTAATGAACGATCCAGGATTTGTTATGCCGAAGTTTTGATCCCTTGCGTCAGATAGACTTCTAAAGAACTTATAAGAAACTTTTTGGTAGTACTGTTCAGTGACTGTACAACCGGACAGCACGAGTTTATCATGGATACTTCCTCGACGACCAACTCCGTGAGGAGCAGCTTGGTTTTATACCTAGATTTTTTGACTTCCTTTCTGTCAATGTTCGTTTTTGAAGTAATACTCAGGAGATGACGTCTTGATCTCCCCATGGTAGCCGTCTGGTCACCCGTAATAGCATTTAAGTAAATTTGGCTCTTCCGAAAAAAAAAAAACTTCCGATACAGTTCTTCACAAATGTTCATCTGCTAAACATGCAGCTGCTTTAACACAAAATTGGTGATAAGTTGACTGACGTATAAACAGCCGGACACAATGGTTCGACATGAGCCAATTGAGATCTCGTCTGCTAATTCTCTTATGGTGATACAGCAATTGGCAAGCACAAGTTATTTCACTTTGTCGACATCCTCGTCCGTGATAGTTATCACAGGTCTTCTAAGATGAGGATCGGACCCGATGCGCTCTTGTGCGTCTTCGAAATGCCTAAATCATTTGGTTGGTCTACCTAGGCACTCTGCAACATCCACAGAGCGTCTATGCGGATAATTACATTTTTTACGCTAAACATAATGTTGCTCCACTTGGAAGAACGTGTAATGCTCAACACACTGACTTAATTTCACTATAAAACTCGATTGTGTCAGATTGTTTTTATTGAATTTCGCCTGTGTGTAGCAAAATCTGTGCTCTTGAATGAAATGATTGCTTGTAACAGCAATGAGTGAACTTGATCTTCTGCGCTACAACGAGGAATTATTATATTTAATCTGATAGACGGTGTGAATAGCCTATGAATAAAAATTCAGTTCTCCATTTTACTCTAAGCTAATGTTAGCAATCTCTTGAGCGATGTGGTTCAGGAAATTTTGGTACCGTAACGCAGCACAGAAAAAAAATACCTTAGAAATACATTTTCTTTAAACTAGCACAGTCTGTCTGTGCTTTCAAAGACACCAATTTTTATTGAAGTTTACGGAGAATATTTCAAGACTTTATGAAACGTTTTTAAAGGGGATCGTTATATTCAATGAAGTTTAAGCATCTATAATACGTTTCAGCGTTGCCGTGTTAGAAAACTGAAACGCAACTAACATCGGACAGCTTCCGGCACGTTATGATGTAATTTCTTATGTAAATACTTGTTTTTCTTTGGAAAACTAGTTTGACCATGGAACCTTCCTCTCATCATATTGAGCGACTGGAAAACCCCGCCTACATCCAACAGATTTCGATTACAACGAAGTAACGAGGCTAATATCGCGAACCTGTGTTGCGTAAGTTGCGTGCTCGGATCTGAGAGTGCGCGTTAAACATTTTCACGAAAAAATCGTGAACGCGGTTAAAAAATTATGTTGTATTTCTATAGTGGAAGGAGAATTAGATAAAGCCGGAGCAATACATATAAAAACTTCCATGCCCGACGTTGAAGCTGAAGGTCATTGAAGAAAACAGATGCCCACTCGACAAATCCATGCGTATTCATATGATGATAACGAAGAGTTGCAGCAGATAGCGCGGGTTCACCGTAGATATCCACACGAACACAGAATAGCCACGCTAGTATACAGAAAAGAAAGAAGCCCATAATGAGATTTCATTTTTCAAGTTAATTTCCGAAGGTTGCTAAGATACCGTTTCACTGTTCTTAAGAGTGTCTACTGCACTTGAAGCTACGTATTTTTCCTGCGTTGATCCAGTGTCTCATTTCTGTAGTTATATTTAAAATGCATTATATTGGTAACTACATCAAAGGTTAAATGGGAAAGGATGTTTTAACAATGAAAAAGGATAATGTCGTAAGATCGATCTCACGCAGATTTTTTCGATGCAGCCATGGCTCTTCTAACGCTAGCGAATGGGCCAAAGCCTCTTAGTATTCTCTTAGAGTCACTTTATTAGGTGCAAGTCATATTTTGGTGAACTATCTTATTTTTAGTAACGGAATGATTTTTCTCTATAAATCTAGTTTGGATTTTTTGAATCAAGAGCTGTTGAAGTTCTTGATATCCACTACCAGAATTTCTGCATGTTAATCTGGAAGGACTTTGTAAAAAAACACTTGTAAAAAGATATGTTGTAAAAAAATATATTTTGATTATCGCTTTAAAATAATAAAGCATTTGTGATTTTCGTAAAAGAATATTCTGCCAGTTTTACTTTCCATTTTTTTAACGACAAGTTGAGGTTTAGAATATTTTTGTGTTAGTTTCAAAAGTCGAAATTGAAAGCGCATGTATTACAATGGCGACTCGGTCAGAACTTATAATATATTAGAGTCATGAACGGTAATGGATTTCTCATAAAGTGGAGACTGCACGGTATTATCCAATATTATCAAGTAGAAATGAAGCACCTAAACAATGGGCATGATTACGGCTTGTGGATAATCATTGTTTTCAATAAACAAAAAAATATAGAATAGCTATTCATTGTACAACTGGTAGCGGTCTATAAATATCGGAAAATATGAAGCTCTGAAACTTGCCACTTTTTTCAAAGTATAAGATAAAAGAAACCTAATATTCTAAAATATCCGTATACATTTTTTTTTCTGCTACAAAAACTGCATTTTGCTGCATACTGGTACTACAGAAAAACCTTTATTTCTCCCGAAAAATACAACTCAAGCCCTCTTATATCAAGCGTCAATTTTTTTCTTCGGAGAAATTCAATTTTCTTTTCATACGTAAGGTAAACTTAATCCCGTTTGCTAAACAACCTATTATATATTAATAGGCTTACATTAAATGTCCATGTTATTTGACTGTTATGTTGAAGTTCGCATTGTTATTAATTATTACAGCCACCGACACTACTTTCTTGACTGTATGATACAACTGCACCGTCGGCGCGGCTCCATTCGCTATGATGAGCCCATTTTCTTTGATACCACTTACGTGTGATGCTGTTGATACGATGTTGATCTATGATAATATATTGCCTGTTACAAAGCAATTGGCAAGTGGCGCGTAATGGTCTTGGCTGGGGCTAGAAGGTGCGGTAAGCACCTTATTATTGGCCTTTACGCCTGGACATAGCTGGCCGGAGAGTTGCGTTCGTCGAGGCGAACTGTCGGAACCCCCAGCGTAAAGCTGCGTCGCTCCACCGCGCAAACCAATATCATGACCATTGGCCCGTTTGCTTCGAAGCTACTCACTAATATCTACGTTAAGATATGAGATTTACCAATCATTGATAGCCGGTTATAATGTCTTGACTGCGCGTAACAGAAATATGTATTTCGGTAGCTTCAATCATGGCCGTTGACATTAGCGAGCAATAAGGCAACAAAAAATACATGAAAGAAGACCGGCTTGCTATGGGTGGCTAATGCACACCTCTAAATGCGCTATTAAGAAAACGTAATTAACAAGCATGCTGTTGCGCTGCTTCGAATCTCATTGTCGGGAAGTGCTAACAGATATCAATATTTCAAGGTATAAAAAAAGAATAAAAAATAAGATATTATTAAGATGAATAGCTGTTTGTATGATTGTCGTGACGTTCCATAGGTTTATTGCAAAAAATCCAGATGAGTCCATCACGGTACGTTCCGTTGACTCCTTATAGGGCAACCCGTTAGTTGTTAACCTATCAGTAAATTCAATACAATGGGTGATTTTGGAGACCCATTAACATAAGAAAAATATTTCGCGCAAAAACAACTGGTGAGTTCTAACTCCGTTGGATGTCTTCCATTAGGCACATTTAATATGAAATACTATGAGATTTTTAAGATAATATCCAATAAAACAAACATCGCTATCGATATGCCCAGGATCGAAACAAAACCATTTCGTTAAGTTCATGTCACTGCCAACTGGTTTTAACAGAGCCTTCGATTTGGAGTCTGGATCACTCACTGTTTTTTCACGTAAGTCCATGAATACCTTATTAATAGTACTTCTAAGTGAAACCACATTGCTACTTCTGGAACACTTACAAACCTGGTGGATAGAATTTTCACTGACAGCAGCCCAAGAGTAACCGATAACTTCGTTTATAAGTTCGATGGGGGTTTGTCTGACTTGATACCATTGGACAAAAGCCAATCATCTTTTAAATTTGGTAGGCGAATCTCTCGGTTCCACCATGATGAATTTGTCGTTTGGCTTAAAAAAAAAACTAGTTTTTTTTCTGTATGACCAATATGAAATTTCACTAAGACTTCACTAAGACTAAACTTCACTAAGAAAGACAAGCAGTTATAACGATAAAAAACAAAAATAGTGATCAGTTTCTTCATATGCGTAAGGTTTCAAATCACAAGCTATAAATTGTTTTTAGACAACTGCATCGACTCATACGGAAATCTTAGAACCAAACAAAGTCTATACAGCTAAGTAACTTGTAAACTTTTACACAAATAGTGCGACATGTGAAGCCCATTATCCTGCGTCAAATACTGCATTGCGCATTTTATTAAATATTCTTGTATGTAATAGTTCGCTAGCGTGCCCTCCAGAGGCCGATTATTAATGTCGAATTGGCTGCTTGCTGATTTCATGTGATGACATGATTTCAGTTTTTGAAAGATCGAAACGTCTGCGTAACCTCTGTAAACAGTGCTATGATCCGGAATATTCGAACTAAGCCTGGCGGTCAGCTTTTAAAATGAAGCCCCCTGCATATCAGTCCCGACGCTATTGAAATACGCGGATAGCGAATGGTGTTCGGCCTAAGTTCGGAGTTTAACCTTTTAATGATTCCAGCGCATGTTAGTGACCTTCGCAAGTTGTTCAAGTGGGCTTTGTGTTTCGGTCTGTCAATTTTCCTAGTTTCATCTGTATGTGTGTTTGTCGACCTTGGACATTACGCTAATGTATGTATGACAAGCTGCCTTACGCTCTCGGCTCCGTTATAATGTTGTTACAACAGTGTATGTCGTCGCCCTACGATCACATATACCTAATCCTATTTTGTATGGATATCCAATCTAGAATACAATTCGATGCCAATTGATATTGTTTATAACACGCCTCACCAGTTTATATTCAAAGCAAATATTTCATTTACAATACGACCTTTTAAGTTATACTAGTATGTTTGGCTATGAGGCAGATAATCGATATAGATTTTATTTGATACTTTTATCTAATAAAATACCAGAATCGCCGATTCATATTTAGAATCAGGGCATTCAACAAGTAAGCTTTTTGTGTACGGTAATTGATGGGTGTATACTATTTACCTTTGGATTCAAATGATACCTCTTTGATGGCATAAATGGCGTGAATAAAAAAGAATACAGCCGAATGGCCGTACTCTTGCAATTTCTATCGTAACGAACAGCACCAGACGTGTCCAGCGTCTACTCCCTTCTACTTACTACCACCGAGCTTCACATTCGTATGATTTGCACAAAATCTATACTCCTCATATACACGCCAGAATATGCCTCTTGATTCTAACCTATTTCTCTATCATCCTGTTACATTACAATCGGTGCGGTAATCTTTGTTCTTTCACCGCAAATTTCTTGATGCAGTTTTCATATGACGCTCATAATGTGTATATATATATATATATATATATATCTCTTATTAGCTTATGAGCGTAAAATAACATTGTTTTGTATTGACTTTTACAGAAAGATAAAGAAAAGTTTAGAAACCTATTGATTAGAATAGTTTGGAATATAAGAGAACAAGCGATACGATCCAATGGCCTACCTTAACAACGATGATATTCTAGTCCTTAACAAAACATACTGATTTTGCAACATTAGTTAACTCTCGCGTTCATGGCATATTAGCTAGCCAAAATCGGTGCCTGTAGAGGATCGGAAATGATTACGATTGTGATGTGACAGCTGGCCTTCAAAGAGCCATCGGAGCTAAGGGATTGCACATTCTGAGTGAAAAAAAAAAACTTAACTCGATATTAACTCTAATTAATTAAAAATAAAACCCTATTCATAAACGTAAAAAAGGCTCGACCCACATTCAGCGACTTACCAACAGTTCGATTTATGCAGTCAGTCCACCTAATAGAACAAGCCTCTGAGCGCTTGTAAAATGTACGACATTGTTTGGCACAACAGTAAATCACTTAACGTAAATAGGCGCTTATCCATTGTGATGTGGAAAGTTTAAGGATAACGCGTCGTTACTCGTGCAATTTTTATCCAGTGGGTTTTAAGCTACTTCAGCCAATAATGCATATTGACGTATCCATCAGTGTTATCGCAAAATCTAAGCGTACGATATTTCTGCAAAGAATGCGAAATGACAAATACCTAAGGAATATCAAACTCGGTCGCGCACACAGTTCGATAATATTCGATATTCAGACGAACGATAATCTGAATGCAGGACCCTAAGCAGGATCACAAAACACATGAAAAGATAAGGGTAATCTAAGGGTAGCTAACGGAGTAGTTGGATGATGCGTCCTGAACACGTCCGCTGCAATGCACCGGACGAAACAGCCGTGATAAGGCTATCAATAAAGCAGTCGTACCTATATTAATTAGAGTGAATACAGTTTGAATACAACCACTGATACTAATGTCATTAGGGCGCAATAGCCCAGTAAAGCTCAATAGTCTTTCAGAGATGTGTGTTGTTGACTGCGACGCGTGTGATGTCAAACTCCATTAAGGCGTTCGATGCGTCCATCTTTGAATTGTTACAATTGCTTGAAGTATATTCGCAAAAATTGCATATCGTTATTACGGCCTACGGTGGTTCCATGTTTTTCTTTAAAATAGTCTTCCAGTGACTTTACAATTAAAGCTGACTCAGCAGCTTGAACACTTAACAAATCGAGGCTCGAATCTCCACAGTTTTCCACTGTCCACAAGGAAGAAGTCTTTGAGAAAACAATCACTCATTATCGCCACATTAAGGCATATGGCGACTCAATTGTGCTAAGACAGATCTACATGTAGAGAATATAGGGAAATCACCAACCGCCACCGCAATTCCTACTAAGAATCAGACAGCTTAGTAATTAGGCCAGTTCATTGTTCGGCTGCGGTAAGCAGTTACACTCTGCTACCCTATCGTCTAACAGGATTTAGCTAACAACAAAAAATTTTAAAACGTGTATACACAAAGCTACGCAACGTAGCAGGCAGACACTGGCGTGTAAAGCAGTGCACATTGTTCAGTCATCGGATAAAGGACTACTCTTCTCGTTAACATCGTTGTTTTACCTAAAAGACGATTGAGGAACTTGTTATTATTATTTTTGCTCTTTCACTATGATTAGTTGTTATCTCGATCTGGCATTTTTAGAAAGTAAAGGACTCTTTTCATGGGTACAGCTGTTAGCAGTTTATCTCTTTTCGTGCCTTATACAGCAAAGTTACTTTTGTCCGATAGCGAAACTGGCAGTTAATTCCGGTTTGAATTCTATTTGAATGGCGCATTCACATGGGCGTGTGCCTTATGAACGCAGTATCTCGAATGGATACACAGATAAGTCTCCACACGAACAGTTATGTATGAACGCAAACTTAAGAAGTGCAGCCTGCTGCGTGTAGTTCACCCTACAGAATCCACGCGGTAACTGTTTCTGTTCACATTACATGACACATATGAGTAGGGATCAGTTATGTACTATTTCCTATCGCGCAAGCTCGAATCCACGATTAAAGGACACGGGGCTGTCGTAAGTTTTGCGTTCTCCAGATGTCTACTTGATTCATAGCTATATTGTTATTACAGTCTGCTTTTTTAGGCTGCTCTGCTTTGTTCGAAGTCCGGCCAAACAAACAGCGCATAGTTTACTATCCAATATCACCGGGCTTAAGCGAAGGCGAGGGTGGCGTAGGCAGGCGGTTGGTGTATGTTGTTCGTTGGTGAAACTCTTGTTGGTCTAGCAGGCCTTTGTTGGGCCCGGCGGCACCTGCTCAAGATTTCTCACGGGACGGACGAGAGCTCTAGTGTGCCTTACTTTCTCTATACTTTAACGCATCCACTCGGGATCGAAGGTGGTTCGGTGGGTACCTACCTTCTAGGCTAGAGACTGGGTCGGGCGTGTCCCAAAAGCCACGGACAACATTCTCCGGAAACTCTTTATCCGTTGACGTAGAAGACGGCCAAGAAAACAATCAAGGCTCAAATACGCTTTTTCCTTCATCTTTGCTCCTCGCTTTTCCCTGTAGCAACTTATACGAGTTATTGTTGCCACCCAAGGAACGCACAGCAGCAAGATACAGACAAAACTAAGTGAAGAAATACGGGAAAACGAAAAGATGTTGGGGGGAACATGGAAGTCAGATATGAAAATCGTAATCTTCAGACATATGTGACACATTCTCGGAAAAGTTAAACATCGATATGATTATTATACGCGTTAGTATTTTTCTCTTTCTGGGTATGTCAGAAGTAACTATTAAATAAGTTTCTACCGATTTGCAGATATTGGCTAAGCGCACTATTAAGAAATACTTACTCTACTATTGAGTTGTTTATTGTACTATTAACGCTAGCTAAAACGACGGAGTATTTAGCATTCTTTGCCAGGTAAAGAATTGCACGGTTTTTGGAAGTTTTGCATGGAACATGGACAAATCGGCGGCCGAGGAACTAAAGTTCATGCAATTAATCTCGATCATTTTTTTCTGTAAATGCATATTAGGTAATGCCGTTCTAAAACAGCAAAAGGCAGGATAGTAAGTAAAAATATACCTTTGAAATCTCAAGACTTGGTCCACTAGTACGAATGGTCAGTGAGATTTTAATTATACCTGTATGTGTTTTGAAATAAGTTTTCCTGCGTTTCTGAATAAAAAGTTAAAAGTTTTTATCTTAATAAATAAAGGTAAATTGCATGAAAGGGTATAGTTGAATTCCTCTATAACTGTGTCAATTTCTGAACGCCCTATAGGTGCACAGCCTTCGTCTGAAATTAATGCATGATGACATAGTCCACATTCTATGCTCAACGCTCGCAGGTAATTGAAGATTGTTAGAAAAAGGTTCGTTCATAGCGCAGCAGGCGTAGTGAAGGCGCATTGTCCTTTTCGATCACTGCCTTGTCGACTCGCTAAGACCATTAGCTCAACCTCGTCTTCTTTTTGCCAGTATGCTGCTTCTCCAACCTCTTATGTGATCGTATGATATCGCACACAGCTATACCTTTTCTCTTTGCTTTTACCACTGCCTAACCCACTTTTCCACCGGCGTGGGTTTTGGGTTCATCGGCAGCAGAGCAGTAGGTCATTGACGCAGTGGGATGGGTACGAGTCGTAAGAATGTGGCTTAGCTTTATGTTGCTCTATATAGTGACTGCAGTGAACGCGATGCAACCATAACGTAGAGTGCACTTCAAGAGATAGACGTTGATATCAACGCCGATACTACAGTTTGCCATCACTCAATTGGTGGCGCGTGCTCTCTCTCTATTTCTCCGTTTTCTCTCGCGTTCGTGTTCACTAGTCGCTTCTTGGCACTGAACCCCTCGACGAAGTAAATGGATCAAGAAGTTGACGTTGTGATTGACGTATTATTACATTAAGCTGAAAATATGTGACGGCAAGGCAGCACTTGACAGTGGCATTAGCTGAAGGCTGGGGACAGAAGAACACCGTATAAAAACCACTGAGATTATTCTCGCGTCGTCAACAAGTGCCGTTTAAAATGTATTTTTCAAATAATTCCACTTTCATTCATTAAACGTTTCGCTTAATCTTTTATTCTAATTAATTTATTACTATTTTTGACCAGTCATTGTCACTAAATGGTTTTTAAATGATCCAGCTGCATTCGATCTCTTTTTGATATTAATCAAAAGAAATAAATAAAGCTAAATTACATGGACCGACTTTCCTCTTGGTGCAAACATAGAGAAGCAGTCTATACGCTGCATATATGCAAGGGTTGAATACCCGAAGCAACGGTAGATATACTTCAGTAACGCTAATACGGGGCATAGGACTAGAACACTTCACTGTGTTTTGATCCGTTACAAATGGTTTAGCCATTAATTCAGCTATATTGCGCCGTTTCACAAATCGTTAGTGTATCCCTCTTGTTGTGATAATGTTACTACTGCTAATATAATTATCGCTTCATTTTAATGGTTCAAAACGTACTCACAACATATATATAACGTGGCTAGCCATTACGGAATTTTTATTTATTATTCATTGTCCTGTCGCACGACCACACCTACACAACGTATCTCACACACGGCAATACCGAAAGTATCCTTTTGACCCAGGTGAACAGAAGCCCAGCTAAATCTTGGTTATATATCCAATTAGTATCATCAGATACCGTGACGAAAAAAATCGCGATTTTTTCGAGAATTCTTGATAGAAAAGCAAGTGACACAGTTATCCACATACATAACCCGTACAATATGAAAAGCAACAGCAAGCACAATTTAAGCGAACAATTTCACATGACGAGTAACTGAATTGCTCCGACTGGGTTTAATGAGCGAGTACAGATATAATTCGATTAATATGGCCATAGAATAAATTATGTTTTCACTTTCTGTCAACCACGTACCGGAAATTATTCACTAAAGCATTAGGTCAGCTTACCGATCTCGATCGATCTTCTCAAGTTAGAGATCGACTTTGTAAATGTGACAAGTTTCTTAAGGGCCTATAAAACGGTCGAAACAATTTTCTGCAAATTTAATTTCTGCAACCTCTGCAAATTTAATTTCACGAGACATAGGTATTTAGTCTCATTGTTCCATTCATCTGTTCGCGGTTACGTTAACTTTTAAATGGTTGGCGGTGCTTGATTTTCAGGGTGTGCTATCCTACCCTCGTCAGCAGATAGTAACCTCACTTTCCTGGTGCCCATCTATGGCCTGTATTTCTGCTATCTAAAGTGGGAAAATAATTCATGTCTTTACTATGCACACAGAGGCGCCAAAAAGATAAATTTAGGAAAAAAAAAAGTGTACTTGACTATTTAAAGAACGCTAGTCGAGATCATAACCTGTGATGTCAAACCTATTATATTTTGGTATAAAGGTTCTTGGCTGCATTAATTGAACTAACAGAAATAAAAGCGTCGTGAAAGTAAGGAACCATATCCTAAGCAAATCCCTTTCTTGAACGCGTTTTTTTATAACGATGAAAAATAAACTAAGGGCAATTATTAGGGACGTGACATATCCTTGAAGAATATTGAACCTCTGTGCAATTTACTATACCCGAAAGATCTAGATTACACCTGTCTATGCTCATCACGGACGCAGTCATTGTTTTACCTTTTGTCATCACGTCCTCAAGCGACTCAACAATCGCTGTCGCAATACGGCAAGAAAATCAAGGGTAACGATGGTATTGCATGTCGATTGTTAATGATTTCAACGTCAGCCGGCCATGGTAGCAGCATGTCTGATAGCTACTGTATTAGTTTAACGTTGCGTGTTGTCAGTGTGTGGTATTCTCCTCTACGCAAGGTGACGAATCTTGCCCTAAAGCATAATCGAACCATAGTAGGCAATTGAACTCATACGCGTGCTTGGAAATCACACCTTATTAGTAACGGAGTGAGGAGCCTGACTTCTATACTTGTCTAACTCTAGCTTCAGCCTGAAGCCTGTAATAGTTTGCCATACATTTATAGTATCAAATGTATTTTACATTCAAATAAAAGGAAAAGCCGGGAGCAAAATTGCTACACGCAGTTAGTAACGATGACAAGCTTAGGCAGGTACATTTTGTGTTCTGGATACTCTCTTGTTGAATATTGTTATCGTTTTGACTGTGACGCGCTTCTGAGGTTGTATTTTAGACTTACAGATAATATTAGTCTAAAACTGTGTGACGATTTTTTCCTATTAATAGTTATGTTTTGCCCCTGTGGGCAACACTCTTCCGCAAAGTAATGCAACAGGAATCATTCTAACCAACTAACGCATTCATACAAAGCTCCTATTGACATCGAGAAAATGAGCACCTTTACGAATACAGAAAATAAAAGTCAGTAAATAAACGCAATAACTTCTTTTTAAGTAAAGAAATATGGATTTCATAATGAATTATAGATTATCAAGGAGTTAAAAGTTTGTTATTTAGGATTTTTGGCACCGAACGACTAAAACGTAGCTTTTTTACTTACAAAGCTTTTAATTTTGCCTGAGATAATTACTGCAAGCGCTATCCCAGCAGTAACAGAGTAACACTCACTGGAACGTGATCTATTTTTTAGTGCATATCCTGGCGAATATAACAGCCGCGAGGTGCCTTTAGCTTGGCTGTTATATTCGCCGAAAAGAACATACAAGATCGTTGGGCCCTCAGCCCCTCAAACACCTATATATCGAGGATGAAAAAGGCCCCACGCATTATCATTGGCGGGAAAAGGAAGCTAGGATTTCGAGCTATTTTGGTTTCATCCTCCGTAATACGCTTTGTATCCACTGCGAGTTCCGATAATTGTGAGCAGCTCTACTTGCTCTCTGTGGCTACTCAGGATTAGCACAACAGCGTAAGCGACAAGCGATATTGCGAAGCCACACAATTTGGTGGGTGAGAAGATGAAAACCTAGGCTGTCCCGCTATATCTGAAGACCATCTGCTGTCTCCTTTGTCTGGCGCAGTTCAACCCCCATTTCATCGCCATCCTCGACGACTCTCTCGCCTGCTTCTTTCAAACCATATCCCTATCCCATACCAATCATCGGAGTAGTTTTATCCCCATTTGACGCTCCCATCCATCGTGAGGATGAAGCAATATACCACAACTATCCACGCACAGAACAGAAGTGTCACACCAGTCAAACCTGAAACTACTAGACAATCTCAGCCGATGTATCAGTGATCCTTCTCGAGATCTTTTGGAGCTGGTCAGCGGAGCGTTCTTTGCGGAACTGAGTCACCACTCATTGCAGATGGAAGAACTACTGCCATAACTATACTCGACAGTAAATTTCTAATAAAAAAGAAGCAGATCCAACGAAAACCTCGGAATATATAAAGACGATAAAGCTAAGGGTAAATGTGGCTATTCGGAAATAAGTCTTTCAAAAAAAAACAATCTCTGGCAACAATCAAAAATAAAACATTCGTACTTAGTGGAAACAAAAAACAAGCTCATAGCAGAAGGCCATTTTAGGTATCTAACAAGAATGAGTACTTCTCACTTTTTCTAACATATATAGAATCGATGTAGGTTGAAGTGTACAGATAAGTTGTCATACGAAACTCGTTATAGTCATAAGAAGCTTGCCAATTTGAGTACCTTTGATATTTTTCGAATGATATTGTTGAACTGTTACCCCAGCATTTATGAAGCAACAAACAAAAGCAGAATTTGGAGAAACAGCTTTCGGTCGCTCGTTATTTTAACTTGAGCTCTACGGGGCATAAACGATAAATTGGCTCCTGGAAAGCATTGCTAGCGGAGCGGCAGGATCTCATTTATACAGTAATTCATGCGACTTTCTTTGCAAACACAGGCTAACCAGATCGTATTGCGCACTTTGACAAACTAAAGTGCTGATCATATAGAAATTTCGGCCTGAGGCTGTCCACTAGTTGAAATCTACGAACGAAGTAAATCAGTAACTGCGTTTCGAGATGACTACAGATAGCCCAATATCGGTTACCAATGAATCATTCATGGAACATATAGACAGTCGGACAAGGCAAAAAACCGAAAACTCATTAGCAAAATACATTCTGGTTGGAGAACTGCCACCCCTAATGGGAGGCCATCACTTAACCGGTTGAAATTTTTAGTAAGATTTATAATTGGCCGAAAATTAATGGCCATATCAAATTTGAGTTAGCTCGACTACTCCGTAAAAATTTATAACATCTGAGTTAAAGCCACATGCTGTTAAACTATTATTTAATTTTAGTTAAATTTAAGATTTAAATTTACAGTTCAAGAATTCTACAGGCCTGTTTAAACATCAGGATGTTGTGTGCATGCAACTAGTGTGTCAAACCTGCGGTTCACAATAGCTTCATACGGCCTACACCACTGTATAAATCTGATCCTAAATCCTCTAGCAGAACTTATGTGGCATGCGCCGAGACATTTAATCATTTTTTCGGAAGTAGCGTTTCATATGGAAGGCTAATGTTTTTACAATACAGATATTTCATAATTGAAAGTGTGCTAACTTCCTCATGTCAAAAGTCGGTAGTTGATGTTTTCCAACGACCGCTCAAAAGACTTTAGTGAACATAATTATATATAATCAATAATATGAGTGCTTTGTAAGCAGAAAAAAGAGTTTTCGTATGAATAATAGCAGATATTTTGAGAAGTCAGACATATGGTCAAAGCTTCTTGCTTCGAGTTAGTCTGTGTTTGCGTCGGTGTACGCCATGTTAAAATTTTTAGTTAGAGCTCGAAGCTAAGAAAAGATTACACTCAACAGACAGCTGAATTTTAATGAATGTAGCTTTAAATGCAGGCTATCTCTTAATCAGAAAATGGGACCTTTTTCGAGGCTTAAATTGGATATGTCTAGGACAAAGTACAGAATAGGCCTTTACGGAATGAACCGCCTTCACATAGGATCCATGACGATGTCTGATTCGGGATAATTTTTACCCTATACTATTAAAGGCTTGTAACCGCTCTAATATAACAAAGTATTAATCCATATAAGGTTATATCTGAGTGTACAGTGCGAACCCTGTTTGTATGCTATCTTTATTTGACCACCATTTGCTCGTGGTAATCAAATTGATGCCACAGTGTCAAAGACTTGATTAGCCAAGACATCGGGGCATACTAATAGTTCTCCTATATGAACAATCCATACCTAACCATATAGGTAATGCGTCTTACAGAAACTTTTAGTTACACGTCTAAACGATATCTGCATACGACTAGCACACAGGCATTACTGCTGCATAAACTTAGTAAATTCAAGACGTATTAGTATAACAAGACGCATTATTTGAGAAAAGAACCGCCGCTGCCTGAAGGAACCTTAGAATCTTAACATAAATATGCGTAGGAAAATAGCTGTTGCAAACAAAAAATTTGTGCTCTCTAAGCCATAAAGCTAAGGCAAACTACTTATACATTGTTCAGTAGCTTCAACCCTCGTAACTAAACTTAGTTTTATTATCAAAGGTTTTTCTTAGCCCGTCAGTTAGATACCTGCATCCCATAGCCAGCCAGCAATACAGTCTTAGGCCGTTTAGGAGTCCTAAAAGGTCTGCGGCTTTTTCCTAGTAAGTTAAATAGGTGGTGTCGCATTTGAGAGCATTTTGGACGGCCTTGGTACTCGGTCCCCCGCCTAGTCTTGTTCCATCTCGAGGCCTCCACGTTTCGTACTTGAAACAGAACAGTTTGTGTCCCCCAGCCCGTTCTAATGTCAGTGATTTATGCCACCCATTTCGCGTATCTCTGCTACAAGTGCATTCTCTTTCTACCCCATCCCTTGAGCCCCCTTCTGAACACTCAAGGGAATTCCAAAGAACTTTCATGCTTCTCTTTTACTGCTTTCATAGCTGTTTTTGTACGAAAGAACTGTGTGCTAGGCTATTGGGAAATTGTGCTGGGTGGTGTCCAGCGATGAACCTTTGTTGTGGACGGTCAGAAACACCGGCTAAACGGGACTCGGTCGGCATCTAACAACTCGCTACGCTAAGAAAAACTATAGCTGAGTTGCCGCATGTGCGAACAAGTTACCACAAACCTGTACTTCGTTGTTTTCGAAAATCGGACCGCAAAACCCACCCTCTGCAAACAAATAGTTTGTTATTAAATCTATCGCTGTGAACATTTACCGTAGTACTGTTATAATTTAGACGTATCGCATTAGTAGCTGAGTGAAACGCCCCCTCTTTATACATTTATTGAGAGCACTAAGAAAACATTAAGTGCACATTCATTTAAAAGCATTGAGAAAAAATTGAAAACACGTTTCCATACAGATTTAGATTTATATTTGGGTAGTGATTTTCTAAAACATAAGCTGACTAAGAGCCAGATGAAACAGACCTTGAAACTATACGGAGTGTTGATATGTTATCAGATTTACGATTTTATATATTGCCATATTAAATGCGATCATACACTAACACGAGATAATTGATTATATCCTTATGTAGGGAAGTTGTAACCATACTAAAGATCAGCGTTGAGAGCGCTCTGTGGGGATTCTGGAGAATGCTTTGGTTAGAACTATATTACTCTATCTATGAAAATCTAATTTCAGACTGGAGTGGCCTATAAATGAATATATGTTTGTACAATTATGCGATTGCTGTGCATTTTGTAAATACTAACGTGTTTATTTTTGCCAAATTTGAAGAGCAGTTTAGCTGCCTTTCTTTGACCTCCTTATATTACAGGTTTTACGTACAGTATCGCCGTTAGACATTCTTCTCTTCCTCCTCCTCTCTATGACCTGTGTCTATCTAGCGTCTTTGTGCAATTAAAATCATGCTTCACACAGATTCCATTAGAAGTCCCATATTCTATGAAAATTTTAATATGTTCCTCGATGACATCGGTTTAATATTTCTTTTCAATAGTAAGATGTAGTTTCTTGTAATTAAGAAATTGCACAATTTAAATAAAAAAAAAATCTTGCGGACATTTATTTAAAATTTGGTGCAAGTAGCACAAGTATCTGTGCGAATGGACTTGAAACATCTGTTTTGGTTGCGAGGCGCCCTTTTGAACATAAGTACGAAAAACAGCTGGGAAAATTTTTAAAAAACTTTTTCAGCTTTTGTGTTTTTTCTTTACAAAGCACGTATCGCTCTTTAAGATCGCTCTTTTGCGCCTTTAAGGTCTTTTATAATCATCGACATATAAAAAAAAAAAATGCTAAGAAACAGCACCAATTAGGATTCATATAGCATAGTTTATTTCAAAACGGCCACTTCGACTTGGTGGTGTCCTAGCTATAATTTCGCATTATTAAGCTACAAAGATCCCCTTCATTTTTCTTCCTTCTGAACATGCCGAACAATTAGCGGAGTATCGATTTTAAATTGTCACCGAAATAACAAAAAACATTTCATTTTGTGGAGACAGGAAGCGTAGCGCTTCTGTTGCAACAGCAGGTGTAGCCTCTCCAGTCTGCGCGAAGATAAGAGATCGACTCAAAGAGTTTGCTTCTCTAATCTCCACCATAGTGGTATCTATATCTCTCGTGCTCCAAAGCCTCCTAGCAACGCGTCATGTTATCTGTTCATGCATGCGAATCTAGTCCAACCAGAAATTTGCTCGCATCGGGAAGGTTAATTAGTGCACTTCGCCGTTTTTGAATTTAAATGCCACTCGCATGTGCCACGTAAGCGAATTCTGGATCTACCATCGACCCCCAAGCGTCGGCTGTACGAGACAGTGAACCATCTTTTCATACGGCTCCTCCCTTCCGTCCATTCAATGTGATTTTCAATTCGACGTTTTGCTTCGCGGGATATTTTGTCAAAGAAATATTCAGTAACGGGATATACATGGTCGCTTATTGTCAGCCAACGGATTCCGCGTTTGGCAACCATAGGAGTCCTGCGGCTCTGCTATAAAGGTACAAAGCTATGAGAAACGTACAAATGGGAACGTCATTGTAGAATGTCATTTCTGTTTCAGTACAATTCAACAACAGTGCCTTGAAGCATCATATAATCTGCAAAATTATATAAAAAAAAAAAAAAAAACATTTAATGAGTAACATAAAAGTCGTAATCTATCGATTACTAACACATTTACTGAGTTCCGATGATGACAAAAAAACAACAGATTCGGCTTAAGATATCTAACGTCAGCTTTTCACTTCGTCATTACTTTATAGTTTTATTCTTTTTACTACTTCTCTGGTTTTAGATAACAAACTTCTGAGCACTAATATATTCCATTAATGCGCCTCGTTTTGTGCTTTGAAAGTGTCCATTCCGTCCGGGAGTCGATAATGTCTGTAGTTTGCATTTGAGCCCATGATCATAGCTGGCGCTTCAGTAGCCGATCTTGTTAGCGTCGGACGAAAAATAGAACTTCTAAGCATTTTAGATAGCCCCTAGGTCCGCGTTTTACCAGATCAAAATATCGATACACTAACATTTGATGCCTCACTGATCAGACTCAATATCTACAATAAACGGGCATTCTTTTAAAACCCTTAGTTATTTCCGAAAGCTATTCAGAAAAGGTAAAAGGTAGAAAATTTGTGACGCAATTTCAAGGCAAAAGCCTTAGGCCGCTAGGATGTTGTGGAGTATGTCGACGTCCCTTAATTCATCGCTACGTCCGTCACATGATATATTTAAAACATTGGCCATCAGGCTCGACTTGGCCCACAACATCTATTTACTAATTGCGTTTGAAAAGAGCAGGTAAGTTCTGCTACAATACATTTTTTATTATTCTTTATAAATTTGAAATCCAGATAACAGCTGCTTTGAATCTTCACGTGACTTACAGCCTTTCGAAAATTCAAACGTTACTGATTGATTAACCATATAAGCAAAGGATAGATTAAAGCACCGCTACAGCCGTAAACCGTATAACAACACAATCATGACAAAGTTCAGACTGATCATCTACTTAGTTACCATTATCACCTAACCTAGCCCTTTATGAGCTTCGATTGTATACCTTTTTTTTCAATCGCTACCAACTTCGAGCAACATTGTAATTCAATAATGATAATTAAAAGAATTCCCTTCTAGGCTCGAAGCTCGAACTATTCGTGTTCCCGTCAGTGCCTCTCCTAGTTGCCGTTTGATTCATGTATCGAACGTGTACATTTTTTTTCTGCAGAGAACAACTACATTGTTCTTCCTCGCTAAAACGTGCTTCCTCCCTTTCGTTCTCCTTGATGGCTATTGGAAGAGTACGCACTGGATGAAAACATTCCAATTTGAACGCCATTCCCACTTGCGCTACTCTGATTACCGAAAAGATTCGCTTCTGGGCAGCGGCGGGACGCTGGCGGTCTAAACGTAAAAGTATCTGCAACAAGATTCATTATGCCGTTGCTGTCGTTGATGCCCATCTGAGTGCCTGAGTATGACTTCCTCGACGACGCTGATCACACGCAACACACGACAGTGGCACAAAAGGAGAATGTTAGCTTTTTTGTGCTCGACCGCCTTTGAGCCCACGGATTCCGTTAACCGATCTCCCTTGTTGTTGTAGAGGTCAGCTTGCTGCTCCGCTCGGCCCCCTTAGCCGACGACGATAAGCCCGGCGAATCAACGAATACAGCAGTCTGTTATGTTCACATGCATTATAATACAGAGCGTCGCTTAATGAGTGCAATACCGCGCTATGGGGTTGCTAGTGGCAAGCAAACACAATCTTCGAAGACCAATCGAGAACTTCCTAACGGATTCTTGCCTCCTCGAGAGACAACACAGCGGCCAGCAGCCAGCACAATCACAATCATCAACTTGTTCTATTGTTGCTGTAGATAAAAAAAAAAAGCACATATACACACGAAATCCGAAAGTGATGAGAGAAACAATTTACATTGGTACCGAATGAGTATACTTACCTTCAGCCGTTTCTGTTTTTTTGAAAGGTTTACCTTTTACAAAGTGGCCTGCTGTTTAAAAGATTAAATCAATGCTTTATCATTTGAACCGTGTTCAATTGACACAGAAATGCCTTAGAACTAAACGAAATCTCATGTTAAAGAAACCGAGCTTTTTAATCGCTAAAAGTTTCTCGAATAACGGATACATCGTGTCACAGTTTCTGATTCTGCTTGTATATGCACTACGTTACTTGTAGGTCAACCTTATTTGTATGACGTCAGCTAATTTACCCGTAATAACCGTAAGACGAGGTTCAACATATGAAATGCTCACTCAGCATTGTTTATAGCAGCTGAGTACTGCATCTATGATACTACATATTGCAAAACATAATTACAACAGCGCCACCACCTGAAACAATTTTTCAGCTAACCAAGAGACGTGTTTTTGGTGTTTTTGTTATATGATAAGGCTTACCTTTTGGGGTATCAGCACAGTACAGCATTGAGGTACCGGCATATCTACTCAGGCATGGTCTACAACTCGACGCGCACTCAATCTTCTTAAAAGAGGTAAACTTTATATAGGTATAAGAGTCATAGAATTATAGTCAAAAAGACGAAAATCAGGACTAAGGCTGTAACTTATACTTAGCTTATTAATATTTTTAACAGAATTGTTTATACCAAATAATATCCTGCATATGGGATAACTTTAAAAGTGATATCAACCTAAAGCTAAAGTAAGCCAGGCACGACTAGTTTTGACATGGTTGTGTATGGGGACTAGCTTTTGCTTGTGTCTAGAAACTCTATGCTTCACGATTTACTTTTGAGATTTGCGATGTAATATACACCGCTCCTAATGCACGAGTTAGGATAGAAATGATACTCAGCCAAGTCTTCGGATAATTTCAGCTTTTTGCTTTTTTTTTTTGAAGCTAAACATAACACAGGACGAGGGGCCTAGCAATTATATTGACATTTTTTGCCAGAGCTTGCAAATGTTTAAATATGTAGATGATTACAAGTTAGGTCCACACTGGAGGGCACAAGCAGGCGTTGTGGTACGGTAACTTCTCAGTGTTTTAAATATGTTTTGGGTTTACATGGCCCCTTCATATATGTCTCAGAACACTCAGCCCTTCCTTTAGAAATGGCTCTTTGACTTGACTGGCTTCTATTATTATCTGAGTTAATTTTCATTCAATATGCTAACTGACCCATTGCGAACGTTGCATTATATTATCAAGACGTTATTATGTGCTATTATGGAAAATGAAATTGAAAATTTCATAATAACATAATAAAACACACAATAAAAAATTGTATCTAACTTCAAGCTATATAATGTTGCAAAATGATCAGCCGTCCCATATCTAATGTCTACATATACTTGTCTGCTGAATATGAGCAACCAAGCTCTTTATTAGCATTTCTTGTTTTTAATTTGGCTCTCCATCTTTACTCTAAAGCTATTCTGTAATAATCAATCATTTTTTTTTTGCTACAAACACTAAGGGATGTTGATCTGTGGTGCTGATCATTATTATATACATGCACACACACCGCCGCAGCAGCAGCACAGAACACAGCGTCAGTCTGAGTTCTACTGTTCGTTGTTCATACTTAACTGTCTTGAGCAAGCTTTTTTAAAAATAAACGTCTTCGCTCCTATAGGCGATATAGCTTTAGAATGTTTTCTATGTCACACTACAACAAATGATTGTCCTAAGTATCCTAGCACTAACTATACATGCTATGTGTAATAGATCAGGTAGTGGGATCGTGAACCAGGCCAAGGTTGTATACAGGATAAAGCCAGCGAGTATGAGCTTCGACTCGGAGATTATTAGAATACGGGTACTTACAATATTCCATTGCAATCTACGAGTGGTATTTCTTAGAAGAGCCATCTCACCACAATTTTGTACCTTTGCTTGTAATGTGTGTTCACTTAAACAGTGCTTACAGAAAACTAGCGAGACGGTTTTTATGGGTGTTGATAAGCGTGCGCTTCTGAATATCTTGGTAGCTTCATTTCACCTCAAATAAATTGTCTGCGTAACCGTAGGGTACCTCTCGTGCAATGCACTCAGGTCTCAGCGTTTAATAACGGTTTTGTTTATAGATACTCCTTGTTTGACACGATTACCACACAGCTAGTCAAATATGTAGTTCGTGTTCTGGACGTTTTAAAATGTATACTAAGACATTTACAGCGCTATTTTATGAATATGCTACACCATCTTATAAATGCACCGGTGCATTAACCAAAGGAGCACTTCGCGCGATATCGAGTACAAAGCTTCGCGAATCAATGACTGGAACAGCCCGCCCGGGAGTCGTGATTTCTTTACGTCTCGTTAATGCAACCTTTGAACCGCATATATAGCCAGAACATAACAGTCGATCCTACCACTTTCCATGCTATCTGATTTAATTGTGACCCTAACTAGATAGAAGTCGAAGCTTAGGTCGCTATTTTTGGGTTCGTGCTTCCAAATAAACCAACGCTAGTCTTTCGTTTTTTAAGCAAAATCATTGCTTCTCGACCACTTAGTTTCATGGTTTTAAGTCGTGGTATCTGCCAAAGTAAGCACACGTCTCAGTCTCGTGGTAAAACATAAAGAACCTTGATGTTCTTAAGGTAAGCTATTTTCAAGTGTCCCTCAAAGGGTCCCTACATCAATGGGACGTTTGTGACAAAGCAGAATACCTTTAAATCAACACTGCTTTCAATGGGAATTTCTCACTTTCGTTAATGACTGTAGCTGCTACCAACGTGTTTCGTATCCTAGGAAGTTTGTGCTCCTCAAATAGTCTTCCACTGGGTGTCAGTATTATCCTTAAATAGGTGAAGGAACGTATATAATCAGTAGCCTTTCTCGGCGGAGCCCTACATATTCATATAAGTCACCTACAATCCTAAATTGCCTACACGTCTTCTGACGCTAACCAGTAGTGTAGGTGGAAGATGATAAGAAGTCGTAAGTATACAGGAGATTCACTTGTTAGTAGTACTTACTAATTGCGATTGGCAGATAGGTGATGACAGAGAGTAGAGATGTAGTTTCGGATTGTCATTTGAGGAAGAGCATCGGGTTTTGCGACACCATAATCTATAATGACTGAAACATCACATAACTTTACCATATTTGCGACGCGGGATAGTTTGAAAGGTCTGGCGCCTCTCGGGACCATGTCAAATGCAAATCGAAGGTCAACGAAGACTGCATAAAACACTGACGCATATTACAAACACGCGCTACGTGTGTTTTAGCAAAATTGACCCAGCTGCGGAGGCAGAGTGCATAAAAAGCTTCGACGCCATTCCAGGATGTTACTACGAACTCTATGAGATGGAAACATCTGTAGTGCTGAGGTAAAAAGATATTATAAGAATTTTTCCTCCCGACGCCTCGCCTGTACTATCAAGCAAGGTGCTAAGAAGAACGCTTATTATGAATTGTCCTTATGAAATGATTTGACGGCACGTATCTTATTCCGTTACTTTTTATCTCTCAATTTAATGTATCCCTTAAGTCAAGCCTCGATTAATCCAATTACGCGTGAAATACGTTGTTAAAATGTTGAATAAGAGCCGAGGACGTTCGTCCTTATTAGGTAGACTACTATCGGTTGTAGTCGCAATGGTTCAACATAATTAACGATAGGAACGTTGATGAGCAAGATTCTAGCGGTTGTTGCTGTTATATTACCGGTGATCCTGCTGCGGCTCGTCTTAAAGGCAAATCAGTAACAAAGGAATCGACACTGTTTGCTCTAATGAGTGTTCGAACATCGACACTTATTATAGTGTAGTTGAGACAGTGAATAGTAGAAGTAAAAGGTAGGATTTTTTAAATCGATTATTCATGTTGCCACATCCAAGACTGGAACACGTCGACGAGGTGAATAGTTATGGTGGCATGTTATGAACTTTTCACTTACCTACAAAATGCCTTCAACAACTTGAAGACGAATGTAGTACGGCATGAACGGAATGAATTCTGTTGGGCTTATTTGGCAATTGTTTTTCCATGAATGAACGTTTCCAAAAATGAAGCGGCATGGCAATAATAATATTTTATTTTCCTTATTTTTTCCGTCATTCCTTATTTTCCTGATTATTAGTATCTGGTAATAATTCTTGCCAATCCTTAATTCTGAATTAGTCTGCAGCATGCTCGTTGATCATACTTACCAAGGCAGCGGACTTAAAAAAATGCACATTAGCCACCCAGACCACATCGCAACTGAGAACGTATACGGTAAAATTATCATCGGCGTGTTCACCCGATTTTCGTTATGTCTCATCGACCGTTAGATTGGATGCTGCATTGGCAAGCGTGAGCAAAATAGGCCGAAATTTATTAAGCAGCCTGGTGCGTTAGCGGTGGTAAGGTACACGGGGCAGGTGGCCTTCGCTTCGTTCTGCGTTGATGTTAGTCTTATCCCATCGGTCTATCGATCGGGTGCGAACTTTGTCCTGGCGACGTGCTTTTCCAGAACGTCCAGGCTGTTTAGGGTAAACACCAAAAGTTTTGTAGTGGGTGGATTCTTGCATTCTTCGAGTGAAGCGTAAACTAGGAGCAATATAAAAGCCTAATAAGGATTTCGCAAAGAAAGCAGATCTTACGAGACTTACGAGAGATCGTTTTATTGATCTTGGAGCTTAAGCACATCCAATGGACGCAAAGCTTGTACGTCAGAGACTCGTTTTCAACAAAAACGTGTGACTCATATAGCTTACACACAGGTGGAGGAAGCCGAGAACAAGCTCGTGCCTTTCCGCTGAATGCGGCGGTGTTCATAGCAGAGTTGGGTCTACAATTCGCACCGGTAACAGTACAATCGCTTGATGAATAGTATAAGGAGCGATACCAGCCTGGTCTTGTCGATCACCGTTAGCCAAAGACATTACCTAAACCTTTGCGAAGCGGCGAACTTCCTGTGGCAAGCAATTAAACGTCTTTGTTTTTAAATTCGACTGACCAGTATTGAATGTAGTCACAGCTTTCTCATACCTTTTTTCATGCCATCAGCGAAGCGAAATTACTGTGGTATCACCGCGCTTCCTCTTCCGGGAAATACTCTTATTCGTGTCTGTGTCGTGTCCTTTGCTGATGGTGACTAGATAGATTTCGAGTCGAACCTTCACTTTCACCGCGATGTTACAGTTAAAACCAATGCAAAGCGGCGCTCTGCTTCTGATTTTTGAGATCTCACCCTGGAATGGATTGCACCTTATATCTCTACCCCTCGAAATGGCCAAGCGTTTCGCACATTTAGTAACAGGACGTTTGGGGTTCCGTATCAGTTAGTCGCTGCGCTTCAACGGCCTGAGTCAAATGGCATCGTCCATGGCGTTCATTTCAAGTGACCTGGAAGAGGCAGCTTTTCACACAAACAATGTCCCCCAACTGTGGTTTACGTTCAAAGGCGTGCACTGACCGCGCTTTCTCCGACCCGATTCAAAGATCCAGTGAAGCTCAAACGTGGTCGGCTTTGCGATTTCTTCGGTGGTGGAATGGCCTTCAGCCGTACTCTCATCCTGCGAGTAAGCCAGCGGAAAGCGCCTTTGCCTTTATTGCCAGTTAAATAAAGCTTCGATGATTGAGGTACCTCGGAAGTGACCGAAAATGGCGTCTGAAGCCTCTACGCTGAATGCTTAAAGGCAGACCATGGCGGTATCATATCGCTGATCATGAAATAGATAAAAGTTGACATTTGGCAAATAATTAAACTAAATAAATCCTTGGATAATATAGTGCGTAATTGCTGTGCAACTTTTTATTAGCCCAGAGCAACGATTTCAAATGTCAAAAAATGTACCTTTGTTGGGAAGCTATGACAAATAAGTACTTGTCTCAAGAGAAATTGCGAAGTGCTATATCTTTTATCTGCGCTATCAACTCAATGCACATTCTGCAAAACCGAACAGAAGTAGAAAAAGCGAGACTACTACGAATTCAGGTAATTCGTATCTCGCGGTATTTTAGGTGTTAAAACTTCTTCTAAGTTAATCCTATTTTCGCGTCTAAATTAGAATACGAGAACTGCTGACCAGAATTTTTTTATCTTTAAACCATTGGTTTATCGGCTTAATACGAACTGCGACTAAACTCTTAACTGAGATCATTTTGATATAGAGAGCATAATAAACCAACGATGCAACCTATTATACACAAGATTTAGGAAACACGCCTGTAACAATGATAGCCATATAATCTGTTAAACCGATTCTTGTTCTGTTTAATTTTACCATGGACTTGAAAATTAATTTGCATAAATGTCGTATTCGAGAAACTGCCGCACAAAAATGGTTGATTGTAGAAATACTTGCTAGACCGTACTACGAAGCCAGATCGCAAACCAATTATCATTTCCTCCAAGTACAGCGTAATTTTTGGCTCACTTCCAATGATGGACTGTTCTAAACGCGTTCGTAATTAACATCTATAAATTCATCCATACGAAGTCATTTTGTCCTATGTCTGAAGCTTCCACCTGTAATTGTTAGCCTTGTAATTTGCTACCAGTAGCTGACAAACTTATCTTCCCAAACTGTGAACTATGTTCCCATTTCGAAATTATCATGCTCGCCCTTGGTTACTACAATGTTCTTTGCGCATTATAACTTTCCGAAATTGTGCTAGTACTCCGATTGCATCTATGTGTACACACGCGACAACTAATAAAAAATTTCCACTCAAGTACATTAAATTACGAGGGGTACGAGGGAGGGATAGTGGAGTAACTTCACGCGCAGTACATTCTTTTTTAGTGGCATTGAATCGGGCTTTGATATCTGCGTACTTGTATGTTACGTGTATAGAATATAATACATTGTAATAACTCCAATTTGGTATACGTCAGCAAGCGTTAATGGGACCGGGCGGGTGTCCAAGTGTAGACAGTTTACTGGTACCTATAAATATGAGAGATGTGGTAATAGTTGGGATTATAACGAGAAAAGGAATCGTCAGGGCTCCATGAGAGCATGAAAAATTTATCTTTGAGGCCATTTTGCTTGTAGCATTTGCCACGATTATCCGACCCACAGTGCAACTGCTTTCAAGAAAAACGTGATTCAGGAAAGTTCTGTACTCGCATTTAAACAAGCTGTAGCCGCATATTCAACCTTCCGCTCTCTAAAATTTGTGTGCTTTTAGGGTATTACATCTACTCGCAATCGGAGGTGCTATATTTAAAATTCTACTCACTTCAGGTGTTTAATTCTAATAAATACTTTCAGCACCTATACCCGAAGTATTTGGTTACAGTTAAATTCGCGAAAAATAAGCGTTTAATTATAATAATAATAATTGGCAGAAAACGTCTTCAGTCATGTTTTCTTTTACCTACTTCTCTCTTTCTTTTTTTTAATCGTTTTTTCTGCATGAGCTAAACCTTTGGCAGGCGCTCAAACTTCGTAAATTATTCTTTACTCTCGGTGCTTCCGCCGCTTCGAGGTCAAATTATAGCCGTAATACTAAGCAGGACGATAGTCACCAACATAAAACGCACATGATGAGACATTACGAAAGTATCAGAAGAAAAAAGCTAATATCATTAAAAGTCGCTGCAACTCTTCTACTCAGTTGTGTCTAAAGACGCCCGCCTCCTCATCCCGTAAGCACTCAGTTTGTCTTTTCATTCACTTTTCCTTGTGAAGTAACACGCCGCCACCCTCGGTAGTTGTTTTAGGTCAGTACGTATACATTGAACACGCAATAAGTCAATTGCAGAAAACGCTGCTTGTATGGCTATTGCTGCAAACATGTTTGCATTTTGAATAAAACTCATGTATATTTTGATATGTATTCATGCTTTAGAAAACATCAGTTAGTTAAAGATGAAGTCCTTTTCATAACCACTCATGAGGAATATAGTAAGGTGTTGCGCAAATTATGGCGCAATCATATGTTAACACCGCCTTGGGCCTTACGTTTTCCGGCACCTTGGAACACTGATGCAAGAGTGCTATAAAATATAAAGCTGTTTTCTTTTTTATGTGGTCCTCTACCTAATGTTGGATTTTTAGGCAGATTAACAGTTCTGGGTTGAATCAGTTGCGGGTCTTACATGCTTAAGCGAGACTTTAACGAGTTTAAACGTATGAATATTCACCAATATATGTCGCTGGCGTCCACTATTCAAAAAATATCCGTGAATTTACATAAAAGCGTTTTTAAAATTACTGATGAAGTATTTAGGCGCAGGATTCAATTAGCGAGAGACGCGGCGAGCAATTGTATTAAATAAAGACGCTTTTTTGAGGATCTCCCTGCAGCAATTGCAAAAACATTTCACGCAACTATCTGTATGTCTTCATTTTCACGGTATGAAGATTTTCTAGCTCTAGAGCAAGTACTATGTATATACGACGCGCGGCCAGTTCTCGCAGACTAGAACTATGCTAATTATTTCTGCTCAAGTTAGGATTATGGTACTTTAACGAAATACTTTGTCGCCGGCAAGGAATTACGGTGCTCGTTGACAGGTGCTGTTTTTTTATTAGTTTACACTGAAAATCCGAACACCGAATAGGGTTAATCCTATTTTAGCTAACATCAATCGTAACAACAAAGATATCGCTGGCAAACATTTCTGTGTACTGCTTTAAGCCCAGAAAATATAATTGCCTAAAGTTCTATACTTTCCAATAGAATCCAACGGGCAGGCCTTGCAAAGGAAGAAGGAGGCCTCGAAGGTCCCCACGCCAAGTATAGGCAATTTTAGGACCGCATTACTGTCGAAAAAATCTAACGATATTTACGCTGCTCAAAGAGTAAATATGAACGACTTGGCTATTTTAAATATCTAGCTTCAACTTGGGAACAAATCTAGGGTTGTAAGACAAGGCGCCTGTCTATCCTACCTGCCGTTTTGCTGAATTCGGAAGACCTATTCATTAGATGGGAACCGCAGCTCAAAGCTTGTATTCGTAGAGTGACGCTTGAACCTGCGCGCTTCCAATATAATAAGACAATACATATAACCGACAAAGGCATTTAGTGTGATTAAAGTTAAAATTTTCAAGGGTTCGCCCATAACGATATAACGTTGAAGCAGTCTAACTTATTGCTTTTAGTTTTCCATCAATACGTCTCGCCTATAATGAGCAGCATTAAATATGCAACTACATTGTTGGGCACAGTCGCCGATTGTTATCAGTTCCGTATTTTATTTCAGTGCGTAATACCTGGAAAAAAGCCTCTAACAATTTGCTGTCCACCTTCGAAAATCATGCATAGTTAGAAGTCACTCAGCGGATGGCTATGAAGGATGTTTAGATGAGATTTGGTAGGGCAAGCAGAGTAACATCCGATTACATCGAGCTCGGTGATATATTATTGATAAACTACACTGGAATTATTTTCCCTAAGGCCTCTCAGCCTTCATTCACGATCGCTGTCAACACATCGTTGCCTCGGAGCTCATCGGATCAATTGGTCTTCCGACAGATTTTTTCATTCGCATGAAATATCAGTCTTTCATCGCGTTACACGCTTGCTGCTATATAGGTTAGCTCTATGACACATGCAATCTAAAATACGCCTTCCACGTATGCCTATTAATTGATTAAAGTATCTTTCTACTTTATTGAAAAATGGACTTACATAGCATGCTGACGTCAGTAACCAGAAGTATTGTTCCAATTGATAATCCAATACTAATGATAATATCATTCCAGTGAAACACTGTGATCAAAATAGAGCTTATAAGTACTAAAAAATTGTCCTACTCTAAGTGAAAATAAAGAGAAGGACAAATCCTGTAATTTGCTCACTCAATGCTCTTACGTTCAATCTATCGTTCCTTCAATATAAGGATTCAGTTACCTTTGATGCGCGCACAAGTAAGTGAGGACGAGTTTATAGAACCGGGTTATATAATATAAATGAGAATATATCCACACTCACTTAGAGGTATACGTTTAGATGTCAGAAGTGTACTTCAGCCAAAGGCAAACATTTATTTTTAAGACCATCTATTTTTAACAACCATCTCTTTTTAAAAAAACATCTATTTTTAACTAGCAGTTACAAAATGAAAAGTCAATTAGGACAACGTTCTTGAGACTCACATTGTTGTCGGTCGCCTTCTGTACGTTCGACCGACGCTGGATGATATCCAGAACCAGCAGTTTCTGCAGCATGTGCTACACTTGCCTGCGAACTGGGCGCAGGAGCGTAAAATGTTCTGGTTTACTTTTGACTCCGATTCGGGACGACAGGAGATAAGATTTTCAAAAATACGGCAAAGCATTAATTAGGTGTTTTGACGTAACGTTTATGTTTTGACGTTGAACGTAAGAAGGAAACAGTTAATGTTATTGAAACGAACCCGAAACCTAAAAAACCCTATTGGTCCTTGAAAGTTTTCTCTATAAATTTCAAACAAGGAGATTTTTTGGGCATCACGCGTGGTCCAAATAAAAATATTGCCCGAAGAGGATTCGTGTTGCTGCTCTGGTTTATCCTAAATGTGTTCACCTCTAAAAGTCTAAAATTAGTTTATAGATTAGTGAAATCAGTTTTGGTTTAATATTGCCAAATTCAACACATGAGAGCACTCGTCGTTCAATAATGGCTCATATCGGGTCTAGTGATATCGGGGCGCTTAATAATAACTTGCACACTAAATAATCATCTAATAAAAAAAAACAATATCGTCATAACCGGCAGCGTTCACTTCATTGCAGCTAAATGGTTGCAGCCTCCGGTCGAGATTCTGAACTTGTTTGAGATGAACTGCCTCTCGTCACATAGCTTCTAAAAAATCTATTGAATATAATTCTGGCGTATACTCTCAGATGCTAGACACACTTCTGTTTTGTTTACTTGACGATAAAATCCTCATCAAAGCACAATATCCCTTTACGTTTCAAATTATCCTAAAAAATTCTCTCCGTAGCCTAGCCTCGATGTATAAAAGTTCCGTCTATCAAGATTTTCAAAATTCCCATGACCCTATTTTGTTCGCTCCCATTATATTCTTCTAAAAGATCGGCTTTTAAAGTTTCAAAGCAACAGTGCATCTGTCCATGTGCTTATCTGTTCCCTAACAATCTGAATTGATAGTACTCATAAAGCGCAACAAGCCGTGTACATATATGATCTAGTAGATATTTATAGATCTATAATTAACAAGGGCAAGCTAATGTAGTTCACACATCGGCATACCGAATGGTGTGAAGCCTTAAAGCCTCCCTACGTCTCTAGCAAGAAAGTTCAGTCCCAAAATGGGACGCACCAATATGACCAACAAAGAAACTAAGCTGCACTATAGGATTTCGCTCATCAGTATAGTGTGATCATTATCGGCGCATTTGGTTACCCAACACTAATCGTTGCCCTAGACTAAGATCTAGGGATGACAACGTAACTACTAATACCAAAATTGCTCTAGTAAGTTCATAAGCAGATATGTTACTATCATGTTAAGCATTAGCTGAGGATGATGGCCAGAGTGAGTAAGGCTTAAATGTACTGATAGGGCCAATAGTGACGTATCGTTGCATACGTCACTAGTACTGGCATTCTTTGGGGATAACGCCATATAGTTTGCAGTTGTTGCGTTCGTGCGTCACGATACAACCGCGTCCCGGCGATTGTGAATTTTATCTATGTACCGTAAAAGAGTTCCCAAGCTTCAAGTACCCTACTAATCCAATATGATTGTAGGTTAAACCGTTGGGTACGAAAAGGGCGATTTGACTATTTGCTGTAAACTAATGTTAGGGTAATCGCTTGGTCTACAGCGACAAGCAATTTCAGACTGATGTTCCTGTCTGGGTTCCATTGTACGAATTATTATTAGTATTATGTATCGTGACTAACAATCGACTATCATATATCGAAGCGAGAACTGACAAAGATCCTGTTTCCCATTTGTCGGCCAGGTATTCTATATTTTCAGCAAGCCTGTTAATTCTATAATAATTAATAACTCGTTTGGCTACTAACATCATCTTTGTCAGGCCAACCTATTCCCGAATAGCGTCGCCATCGCTCGAAGGTACCAACAGCTCCAGATTGCTACAGCGATAGAAGGATTGCCGCCGCAGCCTTTAACGCCGTGCAACTCCTGGGATAACTGAGTTCAATTGGGCATCATGGCATGGGTGCGACCTTGCCTACTTGCCTTTAGCTTTCTTCCTCGTCTCCTTCTCGGCTATCCTACCTAGCCACGAAGGATATCAGCAGTGCCCGAGGAGGCCTGTGATGATGAATTGGTTGAAAGATGAACGAGCGGAACCAAGCCAACTATTCACGTCGTCCCAAGTTCCTGACTGGCGCTGAATTGCGGAGTCCGGACATTTCGGCTTTCGCAGACCGACAGGCCACCGTTGCTTTTGCCGTCCGCGCGGAAAGGCAACGAAAAAAAAGGTAGATATGTCGTGTAGCGACGCGCCCTTTTTTTGTTTCAAATCAAATCTGTTACACGCAGCTCCTGACCCAATAGAAGTACTTTGAAGGTTAAACCACAATAATACTTGAGGAGTAACACACTAGGAATACTCTTTGTAATACCGACACACATATGAAATAATCTGCTCCCAAAATGTTAGTGAGCTTATCAACTGTATCAGCCTGATATTAACAGCAAAAAATTAATAATATTTTTGAAGGGAGATTTTTCATATTTATCTAGCTACGTGACTTGAAATGAGCTCGACAAAAATCGTCCCTAAGTCAATTGAAATTAAACAATATAAGGAAAGCTGTATGGAAAAGCCAGCTACCTGCATTAGAAAGCATGTCTTTTCACTTATCATGGGTCTAAGTAAAATATTTTACTCTTCGAGCACTCGCTTCTAAAACTGAGAAACTTTGTAACGACGTTTTTCAAATGTCTATTTAAAGAGATTTGTTAATGGAATTAAATTAAACTACTCATATTCAAGAAGAGCCAAACTACTTTTGTTTGACGAAAGGTCATAGCGGCCATTTGAAACTCACTTGGAAGATTTCTTATTCCGAAAATCACATTGATATCATTTTACCTTATTGGGATTAAACTATAATTCCTAAAGATATCCATCGAACCATAACATTAACTTTAGGGAAAATCAACGCCTACTTTACGATCTATACGGCATTTCCAAAGCTGATTGACGATAGAACACATTGGCACCGCATTTCGACGATGCCGTGTGTGTCTATTCAGGTACAATGTTTGGTATCACTTCATGATTTTTCCTTTATTTGACCGGACTTCTTGATATGGTTCCCAGAACGTCAATAAATGTAGGCGTTGATGGCGGCTCACTAGATCGATGAATGACGAAATCGCGGAATAAACAACGATCCTCTGTGTCTTCAACGAAATCGACGGGGTACAACGTCCGAACATGAAACCGCTGTACTCTATGAAAATTCACTTTTGTCAGGTTTTCTGCTTTCCTGAGGCAAATCGTTTTCTGAGAAAAGCAACTAATGCGAATGGCGAAAAATGGTCTATAAGTCGCGGCAGCAACCAAATTAACCAACAGGCATCTCCATAATAGCTATTAGACATTTGAGACCGACAGGCTGCTCTAAATGTGTTGTTTAACCAAATCAAACCCTTTTCCACTACTCAGTAGAAAATGGAGCCAGTTAAAGCGTCTATTCCATTCCATATATCGGCAGCGAAAGAAATCGAGGTCATCAAATGACTTCCATGTAAATTTCCGGCTTGAAAGGCTGGGTAAACCTCACCAGCCTTCTTCTTGCAAAGCGATGAGCTAGCTCATTAGATCCCTCAGACTTACTTAAGTTTTATATGCCGAAAAAATGACGGCTTTCGTATACGATACCGCCGTTCGCTTTATCCCGAATCATGATAGGAATTATAGCAGAAAAATCGCAGTCTGACGTATCGCAGATGAGATAAGCACAGAGCTTCATTTCGCAGTAATTGGCGCGGCGGATCCGGTCATACTCAGTCCATCAGAAATCATGAACGTTTTCCGCTCTGGAAGGCCAGCAAAGCGGTGGTCTAACTGGGTCTGTATATTATCTTGTAAATCAATGAGGTGCGGTCAGGTCACCTGCAGCGATGATAATGATGCTGCAAGTCTGAGTTTAAGGCCATTGCAATGCCTATGTTTCTCACAAACATGGCTACATCATGTAGCTTACTTACTCAGTATGTACTGGTGTTTATTTTTTGAATTTAGGCTCTACATGCAGGACTAGGGATCAGTATGCCATTTTTGCTGCACTATAACAATAGCCAAGCCCTGGCTCGATTACGACAAGGTTAAGAGATGCCTTTACGATATTGCATTGTTTGCATACAAGCTGTATGACAGGGAATTCACAGATGTTATTCTTGATATTCAACATAAACAAGCATTGGTTTAGGTAAAGCCCGTATCAACCTTTAGGGATGCGAAGATCATGTATGCGAACGCAACAATTTGTTTTTCGGAGAGAAGCGCCCTCTTTTATATAATTATCAATCCACGCCATTAATCTTTGATGAACATTAACACTAAATTGAACACTACTGGTCAACTTGAACACGTTTGTATTTTTTCAGAAGTTTGCACATTTAAACTTGACGACACATCAAATGTTACACCCCGAACACGACGCCGAAAGCAATCTTTTATTATGAAAATAATGACTTTTTTTTAGGAATCAATCATTTTGGCCGGATACTGTTGAGATAGGCACACATGATGTGTGGGCAGGTTTAGTGTACAGTAAAAGGTAACTGACACAATTCAAAATGCATCATCCTAAAAAGATTTTTCTAAGACCTTTTTTACCAGCCAGAATTACGGGTGTGACCTGAGGTAGCATTAAGGGACGTTCAGGGCCTAGCCTCGAACAGGGAGATGTCTCCTACGACAGAAATAATGCTACTTACTATATACCAACAATTCCGGAGGGACACATGACAAATGCGTAGTTTTCAGACAGAGCGCACGCATCTCACGCCTTACATAGTAGTGAAGTCCAAAAGACTCCAAAGCCACAAACTACGAGGCGCTCCATAAAACAAAGGGTTAGTCAAAAACCAAAAAGTTAACTCCATCAACAGTCGAAGAAAAATAAGAGCAACTGTAGAATTTTTTATTATTAATTCTGATTCGTCAACTTGGACGAGTCTGTTATATCAAAAGCTATTTACAAAAGTCCAGAAGTACTCGGGAGTCTTGTCTTTTTTCTACGTAAAAATCGGTTTGCGGAATTCAGCAGTATCTGCTGCACTCTTATTATAAGAAAATTAGATGTGCTCCATCAAGGTTAACGTTGGGCTTGCATGGCAGTTACTGTGTTGCTAATCTGTTTATATTAAAGTGGGTCAAGTGCACTCTGCAAGTGGAGGTGTAGTGGAAAAGCAACCAGTGCTTAAACAGCATAAACAGATCAGAACAGATTTTTAGCTTATAGTCTGCCTCAGTGTCATCTGGTATCAGCCTATCACTTAGCCTTAACCCACCGATGCTACTTTTTACTTTATTTGCTACTTTGCATACATTAAAAATGATTTAGACATTTTAACATCTAATATGGGGTATTGTAAAATTCACAATCGGGTATTAGCTTCACGAAGTTTCGACGCATTTCTTTGGCTGCGTTCATTTTTAAGTACTTTTTCTATTTGATATGCATATCGTTTAAATGGGTAACTCTACAATTAAACAAAAAATATAGCTACTTTTTTAATCGACATACTTATATAAATTTTGTTTTGCGTATTCTCACGTTTAATATACTGAAAGTTATATTAGCGGTTGCTGTTTTTCGATGATTGTTGTAATAAATTTTCCTTACGTTACCTGTCCTCGTGGTTGCGGTGACAACACAGGCCGCGCGTGCACTGATTTACTAGTAAAAACGATCGAATACACTGTGCATAGAGTTCTTTACATTTATGCTGTTTATTATATAAGGTCCTATTTCTACTTTGGCTTGCTTGTTTTTCTATAGCTCCAACGCAGGAACAACTTTTTCTCCGTATGTATCCTCTACGTCCCCCTCCTAGCTTGCAAGCTTTTGTAAATTTGCTGGCATCTTAACCCACGTTGAGCAGCCTCTGTTTAAAATGGCGTGAGAAAAATATTCCCTTAAAATGGTTGCAACGATAATGCCACTTATGTACGTTACTCGCGGCTTCCGTCCTCAACTCTTAGCCGAAAGCCATCCTGCCGTTGACAACAACAACAATAGCAGCTTCGCACACGACTCGTTCGACAGACGGGTCTCGTACTTGTATACTAACAACCAGTGATAGGACTTCCAGTAGAGTATATGGTATTTAGTAGCCTCGAGATCGATGTAGTAGGATAGAAAAAATTTAGAGGCACGAAAAGCGCGATCTTGTTGGGTTCAGAAAGGTTTTTTAATTGCAGATTGGGTTGGGTGAAAAGCGGCACCTGCGTTGAAGTAGAAACGGAGCGACACGATGAGGCCAACCGGTACTTTAGTAACTCGCTTTTAGCCAGAGAATAGAGTTAAAGGAACCACTTATTTATAGTATTCATTCGCCATTTCCGAGACGTCCGGGATTATTGTTGGTTGGTCTGAACAAAAGTCTTAAGAAGTAATGATAGCTCTCTGGCCCATAGCGTTTTTCCGGATATCTCCTCATCCTCACAGAATACTTTTACAATAAGTTAAGTACTTAAACTGGGATACAGAATCTTATAAGACAAAGGCTCACCTTAGATTTTAGCTCATTTTCTCCTAAGAACAACCTATTGGGAGCTACTGGCGAATAAGTTTTAATTAAAACTCCAAGTCTTTTAACACAAATGACGGCTCTAAGGACTCCAAAGATGTACCTCCTAGTTCATAAATCAAGTTTGTTAGCCCGAATTAATAGCGTTATTGAAATGGGTGTTTACTGACTTTCGTACAACACATAGCTGCTTTAAACTCACAGTTTGGTTATGCGTAGAACTTGAAAAGGTGTAACAATTTTCATACAGATGCCTTATTAAAAAAAAGAGTAGTTTTTTTGTTAATCCAGTTACAATGCTAGATGAAAATTATTTAAAAGGTAGCATGCACATTGTTGCATGTTATAAAAATAAATATTGCACGTTGAGCCATAGAACATAGGTGAAAATACAGGCAGACGAAGTTTTTTACATATCTCCAAGGGATATACGAGCGATACAAGAACAACTCACATTGACAGTACTTTATCCAAGGCAAGTAGATCTCAAAATAAACTCTCATCTGTCATTGAACAAAGGCTGTACTAGTGAAACAATGGTTTTACAATATCGACAGACTACCGTTGGGGGCATCTGTATATGTACGGCAAGGTAGAATATAATCGATGGCAGCGCGAACAGAGTTCATGTGTATAGAATAAGCAAATAGTTTTGTCGTTTGAAGGGTTGTTCTCAAGGACGAAGAAGAAAGGCCATAAGATGGAACGAGTAGATCGATCTCCAACGAAAAAAGGATTTGAAAGCCGATTGAAGAGGCCATCAGTGACAGAGTACCGTTTCTTTGGGGCCGATATACTTATACGTGCAAAACGTTATTGTAAACACGGCGAGAAGATAAAACGGTTAAATAGTTGATGGCTGGGTATTAGCTCTATAATTACTAGCTGCTGTCAGGTCTAGCTAGACAGACGGCTAGCTAGACATTGCACGCTGCTTGTATATGGGCAGCTGAAAAGCTACATAGCCGACTCGAGCCGGAGATCATGTATTAACACAATTTATTACTTCCAAAAATCGGCTGCACAGATAGCATTAGGTCTTGTTGGCGCGACCCGGCCGTAGACCTAGTAACTGTATGATAAGATATATGCGTACTATATACAATGGAAGTGCTAGTTTTTCAGATACCCATATACTAAACAATCTGTATAGAAAAATAGAACGCACCGGCACTGTCAGAGCAGTTTTCTCAAATAAACTCAACCATTGACAAAATCGTGTAGCTACATAAACTGATAGGCGTCGCCCAAGTCATGACAGTATAAACCCAACTGGACTGCTGACTAAAAATTAATAGCCAAACCAAAAAAGCGAGGATAATTGAAAAGAAAAACCAGCGACCGAAAAGCACAGAGATTCTGCGTCGACTGACAAAAATCATTGATTACTTCACTCGGTGTGTAGGTTCAACGAGCACCGAAAGCCAATGCTGAACTAAGAGACAGGTAGACACAAAACATGGAACAATCGGTGATGATTGTCTTAAGTGGTGGTCAAGAATTCTCATTCTCTATTAGCAGTAATAGCGCTAGATGTTCAAACCTGCACAATAATGAATCGACCCTTGACCTTCCTCTCTCGGAAATTTACCAACGTGTTCGAATGATTTTCATTTCAAACAGAAGTAGAACCAAAATATTTTGAAGCCATAAAAAGGATTTATTTCATCTTTATCTGTGTCGTTCTGGGCCCCCTGAGAGAGAGAGAGAGAGAGAGAGAGAGAGAGAGAGAGAGAATTCAATGAATAAAATGATTAATGAGATGAAATGCAGAATTTCTTTTGAAGAAGATTGACATTTGAAATACGCAATTCTCCTCTGCATGGAACGTGCGTATATATTTACGGTGAAACCTCATTAGAGATCGTAAAAGGCTGATGCAGTATACTGTCCAGTTATCTCAATGCACTTTTAATGACTGCCTTGTTCTTGTTTGCGCCATTTTGCCACCGGCTGCCAGATCTCGTCTAAGGTTTGCGTGTGAAATGCAGCACTGATTTTCTGATCTAAACCCGTCAAAAATCTGAGTGATCATACTTTACGATTACCTTAGAAACAAATTCAAGATGGATTTAAGTTATTGAGAAATCTGGAGCGGTGGCCAGGATTGTTATTTTATTCATCGACCTGAATTGTCATAACAAAATCGAGTATTGAATTCGACGGACGTATCAAATGTGTAGTTCACTCTTTAAAGCCATACCGGTCTACATGCCCTAGTTTTTCTAACCCAGCAAATAACATCTATAAAATTCTATATTGTAATGGTCTTGTATTATATGACACTTGAGGAGGGTAAAGTTTCGCAAATGTGTCTTCATCAAGCAATCTTACAATATCATTGTCTATCTTTATCACTGTGCCAAGTTTCCTAGGGATTGTAACTGGGGACATCATGCTGTACAATATTTATGACGGAGTCGTCTACGTTTTGAGCGGACGTAAATCTTAATAAGCTCATAGAAGTTCGATTTGGTGCACGATACATGATGAACAGCATGTACCGCAAATCATAGGACTACGTAACGGTTTGAAGGATCTAATTTTTTCGACGTGTCTTTCTTCATTGCTCCAGGGCTGAGAAAATCAATGTCGATCTCTATGAACCTCTATTGATGTTGGTTTTTTACCACTGGTTGTGATTACTCACTGTATATCATAATGTCTTAAAATTAAACTAAATGTAACGAACCACATCGAGATAATCCATTAGTGTGCACTATATGGGTTTAATACCTGCCTACCATCTATTGGACAATCGTTTTTCTCTCCAAAAAACAAATTTTTAGACAAATTCAAAGTCTGCTGTAGCATTCACAAACTTAACTAGTATAACATAAGTTCTGTACTGAATTTAGATCTGTGGATTAGTTCGGCATGGTTACAACAATCAGTTTGTTTCAACGGAAAAGGCAGTCGATGGCTAGACGTACCAAGTGCCTTAGTTAACTACGGAGCAATAACTAAGGACAGTATATATATATATATATATATATATATATATATACATGCTAGTGTTATTGTGTATTTGCATATATGAATATATATTAAGAAAGAGAAGTTACAATAGGCCAGTGATCCAAAACGGTCATTATCCATAATCTTAAGCTCAGTTATACACGTGCGTATGCACAATGCCGTTCAAATTTTTGTGCATTAGAAGGAGACGAAATTATTTTTCAGGAATATAATCAGCCAAATAAAAAAATAGGGTGACGTAAAATGTTATATCTATCTAGTTTGGCAAAAGGTGTTATCTTACGGTAGAAACAGATCTGCAGGGTTTAGGTGACAGCCAACCTGGCTGATTTCATCAGCTGTGTCCCACCTTTAACCGTTCACAATGTTCGTGTAACAGAGATAGCAAATCTCTTTTTCGAGATTAAAATTAATTTTAACTTAATTAATTTCAACAGTGACAGAAAAGAGATAATCTGTCACTGTTGAATTGTTACCACAGAAAGCGAGAGACACTGCTTGAAATAGGTCAATAAGTGCTAAGACCAGCTTCTAGAAATATGTTAGTGATGCAAGCTTAATAAGTAGCGCTCTTCCCAATTAGATCTTTGCAAGGATCGAAATTCCTTGGATTCGCTGTCGTGTTGAATTTTTGTTTTAATCTTAGACTTATTTCCCAATGGCCAAGTTCCAGATCAGAACAACAGGTCAGCGTAATAATCGACCATCTGAATTAAATTGTACTCGCCTCAGGAAACAGTAGCTATAGCTAAAGTCGCATGTTCAAATGGACATATGTAACAATGAATCTGGTTTGCCTTAGCGATAACGACCTTCATCTGTTTGAAGGCAAATTTTTACTAAGCCCTTGAGCTATCCATATAGCTCAACAAGCGTCTCGTATGCTTCCTAGACGGGTGGACTCTTCCATCGGAAAATCAAGTTTATCGAATAACCTGGACTGTGTGCTACTCGCGGAGCGAAGAACCGAAACAGCAACAGAGATGATGCTCTGCTACTACTGGTCGCTGTGTGATATCGAAGCCGAATGAATCCAATAAATGAATGACCTGGAGTAAAACCGTCAGATTTCCATAGATCGATTGTGTAACATTTCAGGTTAGCTAGCAACAGAGCAAATAAATTATATATATATATATATATAAAAGATTTAAGCAAGTTAAATGTAAAGGTTTAAAAAAATCATCCTAACCATATTTCTTGCTTATCAAGGATTAGTACAGAAATTCTTCTAGGAGCACCGGAATAAATTGCTAGGTCATGACACAGTGAATATTCGTTGTTTGGTGAGTCTTGTACCCTCTTCGTATGTCGCTTAGTCATAATGGCCGGATTTATCATGGTATCGTCTTGCTTTACGAAACATGTGATATTTAGCGAACAACTCTCAGGTTGTTACAGGGGAATGGTGTTATCGAATAGATGAGCACAAAAGAAGGTATTAAGAGCGCCATTGACTTTCACTTTCAAGTTAAGTTGCTCTTCAGATGGTTTACATAATTTTTTGTTGTCAAATGAACAAGTCGTTTGAATTTTCGCGTTAGTGGATGATCGCTTGTGATTCTTTTGGCAAAAAAAAAAACAAGACCTTTGCTAAGTACAGATAAAATTTCGTACCTATCTGATGCGATCTGAACGTCGCCCGAATGGGAACGAGCGTGCATCAGGTTTTGTGCAAAAAACAAAACCGACCACATGGACGCCTTGCTGTTATTGCAGGATGCCTATGAAAATCAGCTGCTGATAAAGCTTAAGTAAACAAATGGTTCAAGCGTTTTTAAGGCGAACAGAAGTCCAATGGAGACCATTCTAATTTTCGAAAGCTTGCAACAGCGACCGTGGATTAGAATGTGGAAAGTGTGAAACGACTCGTGTCTGCCGACCTTTTAATTATCGGTCCAAAAACGAATTCTGACCGAAGAAAGTCGCGCGATCCATGTCGAAAATCAAGGTGTTCCTCACGGGTTTCTTCAACCCCTGGAGCATCGTTCATCATAAGTCTATACAGCCTAGCTCTACGGTTAACAAGAAGAAGATTGCCCGAGTCTGTTCGACGCACGCGACCAGAACCGTGCCTCCTCCATCATGTTAATGAACCGGCTCGCACTCTACTACTCGTACGGCATTTTTTGCGAAAAACTCGATGGGTACGTTGTCCTAATTCCCGTATTCACCGATTTTAGACTTATGCAATTTCTTCCTGTTGCTAAGATTTCGAATTGGAAGCGTTCCGAAAACGGTTGCATATGTGTATTGCAAGATAATTTCGAAGGAGACCACTCGAATTGGAGCGGTCCAATAAATACTTATTAGTCGGAAATAAATAATACAGCTACTTTTTAAACAAAGGTAACAGGCACTTAGTAACTGGTTTCGTATTTGATCTTAAACTGAAAAATGTATTAACAAGTCACGTCCGATACTTAATGAACTTTGTGAATCTGCTGACTGTACAAACGAATGTATAATAAAGGTGAAAATTAAAATCGCGCACCCAATTTATATTTCAATGCAATTGTTTGATCTGTCATTTAATTCAGCCGTATATTTTCTTGCGCTTTGTCTTTCAGAGAAGGAGGGCATGTTTTGATGACCTTCTGTATCTTAGCAATAGGATGCCGACTTCAAACATGATTTAATTCTAGGTACTTTCGTGTGACAAATAACATTTAACAGCGGTAGTATTTAGTGTGGTTACATCTCACAAGCTAAGTACAAAGTATGAGGTGCATTATGGATGCGTTCATTTTATTTTTGGATGAATTAACTTCAAATTGCAGTTCTCGTTGTAACAGGCCTGGTTCAATGCAAATGGTCGATCTTAAACAGTGTAGTGATGTTGAAACTATAAAGCCCTTTGTTAACAATGCAAGCTACACCTATATGTGCACCTGGCCAATAATGTAAAATACTTCGTACGCTTTCTTACTGAAAACAAGTATTAACTTTTTGTCTTTCGGGTTTCGCATGTGAAATGTGAGTAATTTTAATCCAACATATGCAAGTCGTTCAATTGTAGCAGAGGTTCCTATTTAGGTCCATATAATCATGCGTGGACTATTAAAAGGTAATTTACACCCGAAAAGAGAAACGCTTATGAAAACTGTACCCAAAGCCGAATTAATACACGATGTCTAGAGCCGACTTTATGGAATATGTTTCATCTCAATTTAATGAGATATAGTTGCCCTAAATAATCAAGTATATATATATATATATATACATGTATATGTATATATGTGTGTAATAAAAACTGGTGCACATTAATCGATTCTGCAGACTTGATCTGGAATTAGAAATATTTGCCTTAGTTAAATTAGCCAACTTCGAGCGAAAATGATAGCTAATGGCCTCTTTTATTATATTATTTTTATTTATTATTATATTATTATTATTATTAATTTTATTACGTTAAAACGTTGGGCCTGTTTTTCCGAAGAATGTGCGAGCAAGTTCACTCAAGACAGTCGTATTAGAATGCATGTATGTACCCCCTGAATTGAGTCTGAAAAACGAATTGGCGCATACGAGAGTTCTTACGAGCAGGAAGGGATGCAGAACTAATTCTAATTTTGTGAATGGAAATCACTTTGCATCGTTGGATGTCAATTTCATTGGAGACCTACTCGGCAAAAGTAGACTTTCGATTTCACAAAAAAGGGACGTTGTTTACGCGACAGGTTAGCTTCTGCTTTAACGCACCCTGCGTCTTAGGGTGTCATTTCCCAGCGTCAGACTATACAAAACGACAGTATGTAATAGATGCAAATTACCTGAGTTTTATGCATAGGCATGGACTATCCATAAGTTCTATTATCAAAATGGCACTTATTGGCTAAAATTAATAAATCTTTACTTGTTGTAGTGAGATAAAACAACCCATCGTTGATGTGTTTTATATCTGTAAAATTCCTTCGAAAATTTGGGGGTTCTTTATCTGATGTGATAGCTCAACGGGAGCACTAGAGGTCCTCTCTGAGTGATCTATCGAAATAGTCTTCTTGGTTAAGATCTGAACCTGACAAGTAGGTTTAAATACAGCGAGAGATGCGTTTATACACTACAGCGATAGATGCGTTTATACACTGTGTCATTAAGGTACGCTATCTATTAACTAAATAATGAATTATCTTAAAAAAGACTAGCCGTAGGATGCAATTGGATGCCGAAATGAAAGAAATATACACAGACAAACCTCTGAGGAACTGATGTAGGAACAATCAAAGACGTGGTTTGAAAAAAATACTGTTCCAAGTTTTCTATTTTCTTTGACTTAACCTACCATCAAACTTGAACCCCACCCGACTTCCCCGAATTTGTTTCCCTAAAATTTTCTGCTCAGTTCCAGCCTTTAACGCAGGTGTTTATTGATATGTTATCCTGACTTTAGCCTTTTCATCTCTTGAAGGAGTGTACATTGGAGTTTCCATCGGAACTGTTTTTAAACGTAACTCTACCAATTCAAATAGAGAACCTTCTACACCCATCCAAAAAGATCCTCAAGCCTGCTCTTAAATGCTACTCTCTGTCAACTCTTCTGACGACTACTCCGGAAAACCTATCCACCTATCCAAACCCATTTACTCCAACACAAGTGTTCACTCCTGTGCGATGTTTCTGTTATTTTTTCGGTCTATCTACTGTGCTCACTCTAAACGTATGTGTCTTTCATTGCTTGGCTCTTTACAATATTTCACAGTAAATGTGTTTTGACGCTTTCTTACTTTGGCTGTACAACAACAAGCCAAATACAAGCTTTGTGCTCAGTGAAGGTTCCGACCGAGTAGAAGTGTCACTTGAGATGTATTGCAAGACTTGACAAAAAATCTCCATATTTTTTGGGGGCCACCTAAAGAAACTAGCGGTCGTGTGGATCGATGCAAAGGACTGGCAGAGCAAAGCTCATTGGATGAATCCTGCAGGAGAGTGCTATTTGTCTTCTGCAGGAAAGCGCCGAGCTTATCGATATTCTTCAGGAAAGATAGTTACTTCTTTTCCACCTTTTTTTAGAAAACAGTCAAACACACACTTGCTAAAAGAATCTCTCCAGTGGTCGTCTTGTATCCATCGGATGACACACCCGTTCTTCTAGGCAGATGTTAACTTGTTGCGGATACATGCAAAACTGACCAAATAATGCAGCACTGGTCAATAATGTCGCTTCTTTCCTGCTGTGTAAATTGTAAAGCTGATATAGCGTCTATAATTTGCTAGTTGTGCATATTTTTTTCTATTAAATATAACTCATCACTTTGTGAACATTCATTTTAATAAGAATCGAAAATATGTTATAATTATTGAAAGTGCAAGTAGATGCACTACTGCATAGGTGCTTTGCTACTAGTCACTTATTCATAAAATAACAACGATCTGGCCCTATATAGTTTATAAGCATCTAATTAATCTAAGCGTGAATTACGTCAAAGAAATTAATTACACCTCAAATTATCATAT
>NW_019214616.1:0-89508 GCF_002532875.2 Varroa jacobsoni
ACATATATATGTAAGACGGCAATCCTGTTACGCTTTCAATGTCAAAAAGATAGAAACATCTCTAATGTATAATATATATGTACATATATACACATTCGGTCTAATATTTTCCAGTGTTACTAGTGGACAACTGCCTCTTTTGTCTTGAAGAATAGCACCGAAGGAAAATTAACACAGTTTAGGTTTTTCTGAACATAAGCCGCAAAAAACTTAAATTAAGTTCCGTTGTAATACACTATAGATGCATGGGCAGCTTGCTATTAGCTATGGCTAGTAAGTACGGCTTGTGGAGATATTTCTGCAATCAAACACGAATTACTGTCAGTGGGTTCTTTACTTTCTTCTAAAGAGATCAGCTAAAAGCGACCTGGAACATAACCACGTGTGTACCTTCTATGTTATCCATCAATATATAGGGCGTCCTTAAATGAACAAACGAATGGAAAGGACGCTTCTTTCGGTAAAGTCACACAAAATTATATAAACAGAAATTAAATTTAGGAATTAGTTTGAAAGTCAATTTATAAGAACATCGGTCAACTCAGAGATGAATAACCGCTCTTGTGCTTAGATCATTAAATATACTACGATGAACAATTCTGTTTGGCAATGTACGCGACCATCATCAGAGGGTTAGATCCATTTTCACTCTAAAATTTATCTCACTTTTCCAATGAGCAAATTTTCGGGCAAAGTTGCTAGCTGTGGCGGTTATCCAACGTGAGTTGGCTACATTGTAGAAGACTAAATTACAAAGACCTTTTCTACAAGAGGCACTATCAAACTCTTAGTGTAGAAACAGTTATTTATTATAAATAGAACAGCACAATAGCAGTTATTGTGCGGTCAAGTTAAGCACCGAAAAACAGTACTTACTTTAAAAAAGCATGGTCGACCTTTTTACCCAGCTGAATTGTTCCTATTTCGATTAGGAAAACCAACATGTGTTCATCGCCAAAAGTCGATCAGTCTACTGAAACGTCACGTTCGATATCTCCACTGCGCATCTTCCCTAACGTGAAATTTTTCGTCTCATCGTGAGCTGAATTAAGGGTAATAAATATTGTAGAGCGCAGTTTAATCTCCAAACGTTGCTGCCGGTTCACATGTGGTTCTCTCAGAACGCAGGCGTTAGCGAAAAATGTGTTTCACAACAAACGATGTACAAAAAAGATTGAAGGTGTTTTCGTGTGATAGGGGTCTGCTAATAAAGAACAGATCTAAGATTAATATCGATCGAGAGTGGTCTTCGCTGTGTAACGTACTAAAAAGGAAAAGTCAACACGATCCTGTATCACTGTGGATGTATACAGATCTAGACTGGGATATTGCCCGGACTATTGTCAACCAACTGGGGTCCAGTATGCGACTCTTGATGTCATTCGTCATCGTTGGCCAATAAGCAAGCAATAAAAAAGATCTAAGTTTAGCCCACAATCGTCGTCTAGTATAAATATCGCTAACAAATCGCTCAAAATTGAATATCTATATACTCTATATAGACATATATAGATACTATACTCTGTGTAGTACAACACTGTTGAAATGACAAAAAAGTCGTTGTGATCTTTAAAACGTGAAAATACTGGGCCCGTGTGTTAAAAAATTAGCAAAAGTCGTATTATCTGCTTGATTTTTCTATCTAGAGTTTAGGAAAGAATGGCACCACGTGGTATAAACTGTCTTTACACGTAAAGCTTTTCAGATACGCTACATTAAAACGTCCCAGTAAAAAGGTAATGCTGAAGTTACGTTCGCAGTACATTGCAAATACATGCCTATAGTAAACTTGTAACGCTGAAGTTACGTTCGCAGTACATTGCAAATACATGCCTATAGTAAAACTTGTAACGCTGACAACTACCCGTCCGTTAATGTGGACCAAATCAGTAGCTACTTGGCAATTCGTCCTCGGCTACACTTGGAGATCGTGTACATACAATCGTAATTGGTATTAAAGTAGCGTACCCGTTTGAGTATCGATAGGCCTTTTAAGCAATCCTTAGCCAAAAGGACAAGTAAGCCAAAAAAAGAATTATTGACAAATGTTTGCTTAGAATGAAAACGCAGGGCCCGCTAATTTCCATCTTAATTATTACCGTACGTTGAATTGAAGCAAGTAAAATAACTTTCATCGTAGCAATCTTGGCTCCGGACGTAAAAATATTGTTCTCACTTCGTGAAACAGCTCGTAGACTGGTCGATTTACCCGTTGCAACAAGTGAAATTAACTACTCAAGTATTCAAAGTAATTGGCTTTATAATTTATCGAGCGTCTAAATCTATAAACGTATTTACATTAATTCGATGTTTGACTGGTTTCATTCGTCTAAAATATGTATTTCCGCTCATCTCAATAAAGCCGCCTTTATACTCAGTCGTAATTCCGTCCATTTTGGTCTTGAGCACCAATTTCCCGTTTGAGACCCCTAGACGACCGTCACACGCAGATCATCACCCGTCTAATCCTCGCAGAAGCGATTACCTAAATATTAAAATTTTAATTGTACGGGGTAAATGTTTTACCGAACCCGAACCAGTTGTTGCACATGATCAAAATGCGTGTAGATAGATGAACCACAGGTCGCTTAGTCGAATTTATTTAGGAAATTTCTCTCTATTATATTCTAGCCGAACAGAAATTTGCTCCGCCTTACTAAGTAAATGAAATCCAAACACTTAATGGAATGATTCAACCGAGCTTATTCCGTACACAATCTAACATCAACATGATGGGACCACTAGTAGCTACATCGAATATTTTTAACCAATTAACAACGATGGCTTTCAACTCAATCGATCAAAGTTTACATCAAATTTTGTCCATCGTTTCCCTTACAATGTCACGTAAATGGAAACACTTGATCTTAGAATATACACTAAATACATATTAACTATTGAGAAAAGATTATTATGGGAACGACGATCAGATAAAATAGGCTCAGATAACTTCATAAATATTGCATTGGTCTAAACCATAATCTAACAGTTGTATAGTAATATCTAGTTAGTCTCTTTCTCCTTAACACGGTTATAGAATGTGTTCGGTTTCTTTCAAAAAAAAAATCATGAAACTTCAACTTCGACACATATCGACGCAAAGTAATACCATCAGCCCACTATATTATATAGCAGTAAATAGATTAATCTATATTTTTTGCCTCAATTTCGTCCATGTCTTCGGGCTCTTCATGTATTATTGAAAACTTACTACAGTCGAACGAAAACACTATAAGTGGGACGGGCCCGAAGAAAGAACGACAGATTTCGTAACAGTACAGCTTAGACGACCGTGCGTGATCCAGTAGGGCTTTCGGACGATCCTTACGGCCTTATATTATAGAGAAACAGCATGTGGACAGGCGTATACACGAAAGTATCGCAATGATACAATACAAAGGTCTATGAAGATTTATCACGCCTGGTCTTTTTAATGTCACCTACACGCGTACGTAGCTTATGTAGCATGCGAGTATCCAAGTACGCTATTCAGTGGAATCGTATCTTCGCGTTGAAACATAAAAACATCATCGCGGTTCGATGATAGAGCACAAATACAAGCTTAAACTGCGCCGGGTTTCGTCAGCAAAACGCCAAGAGAACATGACGTCATAAAGCCAATACGATACACCGTATTTTCTAACATTATTTGCAAGCTCGATTTTCGTTTCACACATTAAGAAGGTAAGTTTAACGATGTTTGAAGCGTCGAGCTCAATCGACGCCATCTTTGATGAACAATTATGCTCTTGTTGGGTCAAATCGAATAACAGGAGAGTGCGTTACACGTGTCTTTGTTTACACTATATATTTTTTTAAACTATTTTATTATTTATGTTTCAGTTAACGTTCTTCCATTAATCAAGTTCTCAAACAATAAACATGATTTCTTTTTTATTTACACTGGCGTTTAGCTAAATCTGCATGTACAACGGCGACTAAAGCTATGTCACAAAAACCATATGAGCAGAGAACGTCAATTTAGCTTCATTAACGCCATCATTACCGACATCTGCTGATAGCGTCGCGAACTTTATATTAATGGAGATCTACATTTTTAAGTCTAGGTAATAAAATAGATGTACATGTATCCGCTCCTTGCGGAGCTTCTACTGATAATAATATTGGATCCTGCGTGCCTTTTACTAGTGGGCTTTCTCCTTAAAGTAGCTCAGGGTTCGCTAAGTATATCACGAATAAACTGGAAAAATTCTGGTTATCCATTTAGTTATCAATTGGACAAAAGTGCATTCGATAGAAAAACATAGCCTTAAGCAATGTCTGCCAACTTTTTAAACATAAATACAGACAAAGGCAGCAACAGTGAATGAAAAGAAGCGACATAAACGTCGATTGTAGACAAAGAAAAAAGCCACTAAAAATATAGTATACGAATCAACTCATAGTTGTACATTGATTAACGTTATAAAGCACCCGTCTTAAAAAAAAAATCTGGTTTAAGAGTTTTAGAGAAAACGATAAAGGAAAAAGTATTCTAATCACATATTTTCAATAACTGAATTTAATTTTCCCCCAGCAGCCTGTAAACAGAGTTGATTACCACAGCTGACCCATGAACAACATTGTCGTTTAAGTAGATCTTCTTTAGCTGGCCGATAATTAGGAGGACCGCAATCTTCCCGGTTTAAAGCAACAGTAAATTACAGTGTTGCCAAACTACAGCCAGACATAAAGATATCAATACATATTTTTTTTCTAAATCAGAAGTTCCTACAATTAATAGTTAATATTCGACATAGCTGGCGTGATATCTTTCTTATATTAAATATTAAAAATAGGTATTTGCGACTCAGTCATGATTTTCATAGAATATAATAGACGATGCGGCACATAGCAAGCGCGCAACGTTGCGTTTATACTGGACTGTTAATACGTCAGGTGCTTAGGCGGACAGTATTATCAGTAATTATTCACAAATCAGGCACGTTACAAAGTGCTAAAGATCTTTATATGGCATCCTATGTAACTAATATCCTGAAAATCTGAGCCGATGTTCTCCTGTTTTTGGTCATTTTCGTTTAGAACTCGATTCGTATAAATTAGCTTTGCTTTCCGATGCCCCTTTTTTCAGATCACCACAATTACAAATGGCGCTTAGTATCTATTATGGGCGCCCAATTATGTATATCACCACTTAACGCATTTGTAACATTGTAACATATTGCCAGAAGACTCTACAATACAGGCCACAAAGCAGTGCCTGTAATGTTTCGGCCATTTAATGGCAATAGTAGTGGCGAGCAAACGAACGTCAGACATTCCCTAGACTATGTTACAGCATTTCTTTCTATTTGCGTCCTATTTTCAAAGTATGTAGGGTTCTGGGCGCGATTATTCTCCAACCAGTTTAAGATTTTTTCAGCCTCCCCTTCATCTGCTAAATTGCGCCTCCTATGCCAGATAAGATTCTGCATTCGACCATCAGCTACCCACAGAATTTACTGGTTGTAGCATACATTCTTTAAGATTTCGTTTGATGTTTCGTCACTAGCTTTTTCCAAGACCAGTTCAATTTCTCGCCGACTAGGGCCTTTCTGTCATTCCAGCCCTGTCGAAAAGTAGGCTCATACGAATAGAATCTATTCTGTATGGATTCAACAGAAGAAGACTGCTTTAATATTGGTGGGGGCGTATGGAGTCGCTCGGTCGGGTACATGATCTTGGTCAGTACCTGTAAAGCGTTTTGGAACAGGACAAAGAATTCCGCTGGCCTTTGGTCAGACGGATAAGTGAGATGAAAATGTCGGCGATTGACGCGAGGATACAGATGTCAAGTCTGTTTTTCTGAGGTGAATTTATTATTGCTGCGGATAGTGTTAAAGAAGTCGATTAAGGCTGCTTTTGCGTCTCAATTATAATTTTCCAGAATTTTTCGCATCAGACAAAACATTCAAAATAATTCCTTAAGTGATAAAATGTATGCTCTAGACGCTATTAAGCTAAGCATTGTTAGTAATAATACGATTCATTACTAAGAGAAGACTCAAGGCCGAGTGAAACTTAAACAGCAAGCCTGTCAATTAAAGGTAACTCGATTCGATAAACACACGCAGTGTTCAAAAGGCTTCCAATCTTGCATTGTTAATAACGCTCAATTAGCAGTTGGCGTATCTTCTCTATAACCAAATCCAGCGAATTATACCAGTGACGCATTTTCCTATGTACGCAAGCATGCTGATACTCAATTCTTTGCAGAGGAGAATACAGTAGGCCATGGGATAAGGGTATGAGCCGTTTACTGGTCTATTTGGCTATTAAGGAGACTAACCTCGTTTCGTAACTTACCAGTGAACTGAGATTCGTAGAACACCGCACCGCGTCAGGTTTATTTATCAAACATGGTCCGAAACGATGCCAGGCGAATTTGCAAACGTTTACTTTTCAACAAAACGCAGATGGCACCGGTAGGTGGTGAAGATGAACGACAGCTTAACATGATTATTGTTGGCAAATGTAACGGGTCGGGTATAACGGTTATCGTTAATATGTCATGTTCGGTAAGTAAGGCGTAAAATGTTTGCATAAAGTATGAATAGTTAGCTTTTATCTGTCAAAGTTTACAAAGTGTAAGACCAGAGGTCTGTAAACTTTCCACTATTCAACGCTTTCCAAGTAGCACCTCTTAATAGGGTCTTAAATTTAAATCCCATATATGCACGATAAACACTTAGGGTTAAAATGGCTGGATCGCCTCGCTCCGAGCAGCTATGTAGAGTATACAACTGCCTGCGCAACTACGTATTATGCGACTGAACAAGAAAAAATAGGGCTTCTACTGATGGCTAGTGTCTCGGCGCTTATATATTATAGTCAAGGAATTGTCTAGTTCAGCGATAATTTTCCACATTAAAGCATACGGTATCCAGAAAACAGGGCGTTTAACGAAAAATGATGACTTCTGTGAGCCTAATCGAAAGACATTGGAATCAAGTATTGCAACAATTATACATTCATTATTATTATTATTATTATCTAATTTTAGTAATAACAGGTAAGCATAATCTTGATTTCAACCATAGAATCTTCTTCTGCTTTGGCAAGGCAAAAAGGCTTATTAATTCGAAATGCCTATCAAAAGCGAGCCGTGATTTCTATATAGCGGGCTAATCAGCAGTCGAATTAGGTGTGATCCGTGCTTCTGTTCAGTACTCCTATATATAACACGTCGGAAATATAGATACATATAATTTCCGCATAGCAATTTGCCGTCAAATGAAACACAACATAGACGAGAGAGGAGATGAGAGCCTTCAAGTTCTAACAACGTTAGAATACCAATAGGGTCTTCTCAACGAACTATATGATTCGCAAATGTTTAACAAACTTGAATTTTTAAGGAATCATTATCAACTATCTAAGTTGTATCAGCGTTTTAGGCGATCCTGCTTGATGACCTAAGTTGAGGGTACTTTGTGGATCTACGAGAAACATGACATCAAATAGATAATTGGGTTAAACAAAAGAAAATAGAAAACAGAACGCGCTCCCTACTCCTACGCTGCAGGACATTAGTTGGTCCCCCAAATTATAACCGTTCGCAGCCGCATAGGCAAGACACACAGCAGGGCTGCATAAAAACCAGCACCTTTATGCGATAGTTCTTGTTACGTCGATCTATCGTGATGTCTCGGTAGATCCACTCGAATCCATCAATTGTCATTGTAAGATACCCAGCAGAATGAAACTGCTCGAAATAATACTAAGGTAGTATTGGGCTCCTTTTTTGGTCTGTTTGCTTTCAGCGCAACTGCAGGTCTTCGAATAAAATGTGTACAACGATTTGCGTTATTATTACGTACGTGTTAGTACTGAGAGCAGGTTGATTTTAAGCTTTACGTTAGGTTTTCGGGATAATTTATTTAGTCTCCCAATTTTTCTCGCATATGTCCCATTAAGAAGTCAAATAAGTATACCACTTTCCTAACGATATTGAATAGTCTTTTATTATTAGCTTTCTCTATTTTTCAGAGGGAAACGAAAGGTACGCACCAATTTCTGACATCTTGTTCATTATGCACTAGTATGCTTTTTACATTAAAGGTTTACGCGTTTCATCAGTCTTTTTTGTGATTATATTAAAACTGAAATTTTAAGGACGTAGTTAAATACGAACTGTCTGCACTTTTTGACGGTAACATATTCTTCATTAAAATAGCAGAGTTCAACAGTCGATAAAGGGTTACTGTTCAACATTTGATGCTTACCTGAAAAGAACATTTCGCAACATAAAAGCCGCTAACGGAAATAGCCGACGCCCTTGGCCGAAAAATGGAGCCGAACACTCGAAATTTAAGATACTTGAATATCTTTATATCGCATATAATCTATATAATATTACGACGACTTTACAGCGTACCTTGTATTCATAGAACCTTCGATACTACATAAAACGTCACTGTGTTGTATATTGGCTACTGGTTGCTATTGCGCTATAAGTCGGTATAAGGCAGATGAACCAACTGGAAAACGAGGCAGCATAAAACTGTCTAATTTTAGTGAATTTTTCATAGCGTATTGCATTATATCTTCATTCAGTTTCGTATCTAGATTGTGGCTGTATGAATTTATCTTGCAATAATATATCAGATTAAACTATTTTGAAGTCACTTTAACACTCAGAATTGCCTTCGTATTTCACGTCACAAACACGCCTCGAGATCATTGGGTGACACTTCGTGTAAAATAGCTCATTAGCTGAAGTCATGGCGTTGCAGCAAAATGTAAGATAGTTTTCAATTAAGATACGTTACTGTTTTAGAAAGCATTTGTTCCAATATGGATTTAAGGCTTTTCAGAGACTTCGAACAGTGTACTTTATTGACCTTGTGTTCAAGCTATCATCGAATACATTCAGGTGTTGACCTGCTCACTAATCCACCATAATTCGACGCGGCTTATGAATAGTGTATTGAAAAACTTCGACGATTCGTTTATATGCGACAGTGCTTACGCGGTTTACAATGTTTAGGAACTGCATCAGAATCCGCGTCGTTCTTGCTACAAGACACATACAACTGGCGTAGTTTTTTTGTTATTTAATCGTCGTCAAAGACTTTCGAGAGTAGCTGAAGTAAATAGAGTATGGAGGTATCAATTTCACGCCATTGTCAGAGGAGAACGTTATTCTAATTGAGAATCGGGTACGGAGCAGCTTGATGATCTTTTTGTGAGCGCTGGGTACGACCCGTAGGTCTTCAAGCAGTGACCGACATCAGAGAACAGATAATTGATGATGAACAGCCAGCTGCGCTGAAACGAGCTGCAAGATGGCTTCTTGACCGGTATAAATAACGTGCGCCAGATCTATTGGAGTCAAACTCTAGTTTTCTAGATTCAGGTTCCAAATTTAAACAACTCACACAGAAGAATGTGTGAAGCTGCGAGCCACCTAAAAGGTATATGGAAATCCGACGATCCGAAAAGACATGGCAACAATAAAGGTTCCAATGTAATTTTTCGAGAGACGGCAATGCTATTGAAAATTTTTTTTACTGACACATAACAGCCAAATGTTTGCATAGAGATCATCTATATAGAGGGAGAGGGACTGCCCTAGACACAAATCGAAAGCTACGGCCGAAAATTCAATACGTGCCTCCATATCCATACCTTAGTTTTCAGGTTGAAAATGTGATCCATTCATTATTGTAAGTGTTCTTTTTTCTTGACGCTAATCGATAGATCTCTGAAACATACAAAATACACCTCTTTATACTCAGAATTGATGTTTCGGTGTCGATATGGGAAAATCTAATAGTGGGCTGGAAATACGAGTGTTTCAAATTACTTTTGAGTGTTTTTTTGAGCAAACATATTCATTTCACGTAAAATGGTTGACGCTAGTTCTTCACACCGACAGAGAAATATTGGCTAGCTTAGTAAAAATGTCACAATTTTCCTTTAACTAAACTCATTATTTTACGGTGACAACGACCAAAAACAAATAGAATAGCGTTTTTGTAGAAGGTAGCATTGACGTGAACGTTTTTTTTACATGGAAGTCTGCGTAGGGCTATTTTGACACCAATTGCTGAATAGAGATGCGATGCATGTCTATATACGTATATTTTAATTTTCGGCCCGAAATTGCCGTTTTAAAGGTGAAAATGTAATATGGTGCTCTATGTACGGGGGTTTTCCTGAAGCCAATCGATCAGTTGAATAAAAAAGCAAGACATATACCTTCAATGAAAAGTATTCTTGAGATCAATATTGCGAAAAAAAAAAAAAAAAAAAAAAAACTACTCATTTTTAAGCCGTGGTGACGTCACGGGAATCGAGCCAGCTTTGATTCCATATAATATGCGTAATTGTTTCGTATAAAAGGAATAAAATAGTCCGTAAACTTTAACGATGAAGTTAGGCTATTTTATTAATGAAAATATTCCTGTTTCGATTTCGAAATTGGCCGACAGCCCGCCCTGTTCGTGTAAGTTCCACAAGGAGACAGGGCCAAGCAACCAGCACTAAAAAAAAAACCGGTAATTACATTGTAAAACTGTATCAAAAGCCAGCATATCACGAATGAGACAAATCTAGCCTCTGTCTACATAAATAATTACAAACCGATAACGAGTTAGGTAGAAGCAGATTAATTGTTAATGTGTACTTGATATAAACTTTTCGTTAACCTAGGCGAACAAATCGTGTTAATTGAAATAGTCAGGTGCGTTACAAAGCCCGCGGGTTTATCTAATAACAGCCATAATCATATCCATACACACACTGAGTGAAAGTGGGACCATACTGGACAGAGTTTGCAATACCACAACATACCTTCGTAGCCGTTCAATGTAAACTAGGGGCTGTATTTGGGGGCATAATGTTGTACGGCATCTATTAGAGGGTTATGAAAATTTTGAGTAGATGTAGTTGTCGATAGATTCGATGTGGAATACGCTACACGATGAGAGCTATTCTTCATGCGTTAATTTTCACTATTCCAATGATGAAGAGGCATATTTAACCTTGGTCTAATCAAATCGACGATTTAGCCAGTTAACCGGATGGTTTTAATGGAACTATAAATGAAAGTGAACGATCTACTATATGACACGCATAAGCAAGCATCTATCGAGCCCCCAACAACGCGATGGGTGGGGCGTGTCGATTCTAATGAGCGAATGAAGAATTTTTTCCTTTTCTAAAACAGCCAACGATAAAAATCGTTTGAAATTACGCTTAATCAAACCAGCATCAAGGCTTGAACGACTATTGGTTTTTCCTTAATATAAGTCTTGCTGAATTTTATGTATTTGAAAACAACAAAAAAACAAAATACTCTTTAGAGAGGCAGATGTGAACATTATGGCGAGTCTCTTCAGTTGACAGACACGGAAAGCCGTAAAAATGACCAAATCACAATAATGACACGTTGAAGTATTCAAACAAGCTAGCAAACTTCCTCCGTGCGGCTCAAGCTAGAATTAAGTTAAAAACAAAAACAAAAAGCATATCCTGAAAGCCCATTGTGATAAGACAATGCCTTTTCGCGAAGGTTGAGCTCGAAAGAACTTTACACCTGATGATAATCTATGTAAATGATTACATTCGATCGAAAGACCGTTGGCTGCAAAAGCTTTAAACTTTTTGCTCTGAATTTCGAGGAATCGAACCACATCAAGTAGAACTCATTAAAAAACGGAAACGTTTTCGGTGATAATCATAGACCTTTATAACAAACAGGAAATATACATGTACGCTACACATGATCTTCCCTACCTAACTAATGAGAAGCACTCAGCTGTTTTCCAACTAATATCAAAAGTAATCAATGTCTGTGCGGACAAAAGGGTCAAGTCACAGAATCAGTGGACCTATCTCACTGGCAATGGCTACAACAGTTAAATGTTTAACTACCCAATGAAGACACCTATTAAGATAAGCTAACCTCAGCAGGGCCTTCGGTCTATGTCAGATTTTGACAGCGAATCGATATGATTGCTTATTGGTTTTAGCCGTTCGTCTTATTTTCATTACTACGCTTTCGCTTCACGCATCGAAGACATTCACTATTTTCATCAATTTAACACCTGTGTATATGGATTGATCGCAATTTATGAAGAGAAAATTAAGCTAGGATCGTTTACATAGGTGTGAATACTCACGAATAAATCAAACTTTTTATTATGTAATTTTCTAGCTAAGTGTACGCTTGCTTCAAGACAGTAACATGGTTCACTTTAAAAATATAAACAGCAAGCGCGCAGATATCCTCTAAGTAGAGTCCTTATTCGCACAGATCAGGTTTTCAGATCGCTACGAACTTTGATCTTATCAATCCCAGTTACAAGACGTTGTTCTTTCCTCGCTTTAAAAATCATCTGTCTATACGGCTCTTACAATCTCCGTGCTTCGGTACAGACGACGAACGAAACTACAATGAATACAACAACATATTTATTGGCCAATGAAATTCCATTTGCAGCTCGTTTGCACGCGACTGCACTAGAGCGAACTACAGATACCTTGTTCTTGATATAATCTTCACATGAACGCGTTGACGTCCGTCCAAGGAAGATCTGACAGTTTCTCGTGATCCTGCAAGATTGGGCCGTATCAAATGGGGCTGAATGATATCGAGACGAAATAACCTGTGTTACTTTTTTTCATAGCATGTCGTACTAAGATAAAAGTCACTTAAATCACTCCAAATTATTTTTTCCTATTACAAACAAGTCCTTGGGGCGTAATTTTGAATGTTGATATCTGCCTATTCTACAGTTGATTTGGCCTTCGTCTGCAATATTGTGCGTGAATCTTTTTGTGCTATTATGTAGACAGTATGAGGTATAGTTGATGTCATCCATAAGTGATAAAATTGTTTTGAATTGTGACTTGGTGCGAGATTTTGGGAAAGTTGACCCGTTTTGCCACTTCCGTTTCCTACAGTATATATATATATATATATATAGATTATCTTACCTTACTCGATCAGTTAATTGCTAAAGCATCAGTTTAAATGAAAATGTTTTAGCGGAAAGCTCTTTTAAGCTACTGACCCTAGAAGTTCGTTAATTTCTAATAGTTCAAAAATATTACACCAAGATCGTTTTTCGTCACACTTATTTTAGTAGGTTAATCATTTTCCTATCTCGCTTAAGTTTTTTGCATCCCAAATGAGTCAACAACCGCGGCTCCTTTTTCTCACTACCATTGAACAAATCATTTTCTTTGTGGATCCATTATGGGCTTTGCGCCTTCACAAAAACGAATTATTAAAGCGTTAACTTCTGTGCGTCGTTGATAAAACTTGTAGGTACAAGTGACCTTTCTGTAGATTTTTAATATAAAACTGCACTTACCAATACATGAAAGAGGCTTCATTGGCGACGCCATTTTAACTCAAAAAACCGAGATATGAAATACATCGATCGTTTTACATATCTTGGAGTCAAGATAATAATTACTCGACACCCCTGCGGTATATGTCATCCAAAATAGATGGTAAGAGCTGACAGTGCTCGGATTTCGTAAACTCAACATTTCTGAAAATGATAATAGATTTTTACATTTTGACAACAGGCCGCCTTGCATAATTGCAGACTGGCATGCTACCAAGCACTGAGGACTTAATGCGAAATCCTAATTTACCTCAATCTTCTGCCCACTGCAAGTTCCTACAAAATTATGAAGAAAAGTTCTCACATGTAGATTCAAAAGTTTTTCCTGTGAAGCATAATATTAGTTGGTTAGAAAATAAATGGAGAAAAAGCGCGTAGCTTAGATTTTCAGTATACAGGTTTCGCTGCAAATTTTGTTGCACCCTCAGATTCTATGAATCATCAGTTTCTGTGAGATCCCTTGAAGGGTCTCAAAACTTTCTTCCGAAAATTTTCAAATCTAGGTAACAATTACACACAAAAGATTCATCTGAAATAATTATAGCGTGGCTACTAGCAGAGCATAATGGCCAAATAATAAAAGCTTGAAAAAAGTTATTGCCAAAAAATCATCTGAAGTAAATGAAAAGGGAAAACGTTTCGATACTGGTGTTCAATTAAATAGAGGAAATTTCAAAGAATAGCAAAAGTTTTACCGTGGCTATACTTGAAGACAATTATGACAAAATAATCTGTGGTGGATAATTATTGTCCTAAAAAGAAGAATGTCACAGTACTTTCATAATAAAGTTTAGAGGTTGATCGAATATAGTGCATTTTGCAGATAAACCATATTTTAAAAAAATACGTAAAAATGAATGAAAACCTACCCTGTATACCGTAAAAATACTATAGAAAAAAAAAACTTACTGAAATTAAAGCAAACGCTAGAACAGCTATGTAAAACATGAACTTCATTTTGTGCAGTTAAGGTAACGTGCTAAATAAATAAACCAGAGCAAAGTTCCTGTCAAATGCCTGAAATTCGCATCTTCTGCATTTTAGACGTTAACTACTAATAAAAAAAAAGACAGATGAAAACAACTTCGTTGCAGTCGCTCATAATACAATTTATGATTTTCGATGTTGCTAACAATTAGATCTCGTTCATCTTGGAAATCGTTAACTTTGCAGGAAGCATATGACAACCGGACAGCTGAGTCAACTGATAACATCTCAAATATAACTTAACGTGTTTACCTTAAAAAAAACGTCATTTTATCCTCTAATATTAAAACAACAATTGGTCTATGACAAAAAAAGAAGGCCACAGCGTAGAAAAGCGTAATCGAAATTTCCGTCCATCTGACTAACAATACATGAAGCTTTACGTATCCCACAGAAAGACCTCATTTACTAACCTCAACGTAGGACAGATGACAAACACAACAGATGTTCGATGACAAGTTCATAGAACACGAAATAAACAACATTAACTCGACGACCTCGTCTGAAGTTTGCTCGTACTTGCCTTACGTCATGCACTTATCAACGCGATTCAACTTAATAATGGAGCGGAGATCCTGTTGAAGCCACAGCGCTGGCGGAATACAGTATGTCGAAATTAGAGACATATTGTTTCATCACTAAAAAAAGGCTCGTCCTAGTCTTTTGCGCCGGTCAAACTGAACTATTGTTATAAAAGTGACACACCTTGAGAATGGATACGGACACGGTCATTTCTCATCCCCAATGAGTGTAAATGTACTAATATTGTTTGTTCGGACTGAGACGCCTCGCTCTAACAAGAATTAAATTAGGAACACTGTTTAACTACACGAGAAAAACTACTCGTACAATTTGATATTACCGTACGTATCGTAGCGGTGAGATGATCGAAGAAAAGAATAAGAAAGTTCATTGCTTTAGCTGAGTAATCATAAATAATAGTAATGTTAGTACATTGTTTAGCTCCTAAGTGACGCATGGTAAGACGAAAAAGCTTTAGAAACATTATTTTATGCTTTTTTTTTCTAAATAGACAGTGTGTTCTCAAGGTAAAAGCCAATCCTGTCGTACTGTCTCATTCTCGCACCGCAGCGTAACGCTGCAAACACTTAAGACACCTTGCTTCAAACGTATTTCATATGTTCTACGTGTTTCGATCTAAGAAGGCACTTTCCACAGCAAAACCGATTCAGATCTGCACCCCTATTCCCATTTCATTCGTGCATAATGACAATGTGCACTCGGACCCTATATTTGAATGTTGTCGAGCTGTTACGCATTCAGCATCTCAACCAATCTATGTGGTTGGCTCACCAGCCAGCAGAATGCATAAGAAATGGCATACCGTCAGAAAGTAAATAGAAAGAGTGCTTAACTGACAAAACCGTACGTGCAAATTACAAAAATACGTGCACATATTGTTTGTAAGGAAGCTTCTTAATAGCCTCTCATCTATGTGGTTATTGGTAATAAAGGCCTATTGTCACTGTAAAATGTTATATACGGAGCAGGTGCTTGAAACAAATTTTGGTCGGTGGCCCCGCTTAAATGTGTACAACTAGATCCGGAATTAATATGACATTTGTTGTACCTCTATTACTCCATGATATTTGTGGCGCGTCTTTTGTATGAACAAAATGCCTTTGTCACTGTCAGTGTCGAAATCAGCACATGGTGAACGCAAAACACTCAAGTCTCATGTCTGCGCTCCTTCCTCTCCTGTCCAGGCCTTGCCTCCTCATTCCATGAAATGAGTACGTGAACAGCGTTTATTTCTTTGTACAATTGCCTGCGCTATTGCTAAAGCGCCAGACGCTATGGAATTCGTAGCAAGTGTCGCTAATTCTTAATACATGAGTATATATATATATACATATATATATACACGTATATGTTCAGGTACCAACGAAGCCCATATGGGCATGGAGTAATGATACGGGTGCGTTTGCTCATTGTGTAATGCGGCCTGCCAGATGATGCTTGCATATGACATCTAGCCAAGGCTTTCATTAGGAGCTCAAAGGACAGCTTTGAAAGAGAGCGAGAAAATAGCTTGTCGAGTTGCACTGATCATTCATATAATGTGCCACTATCCAGAACTCCAAATATACTCAGTTATATGCAGAATACGCTCATAATCGTTTTTCCCTTAGCCACACGAAGATGTAGGCTTATCTCACAAATGAAGAATATTTTCACCCAGCATCTCATTCTCATTACCCACGCTAGCTGACCAATAATAACTGACAACAACGGCTTTTGAGCCCTTGCTTGTTGGCGAAACCAAATTCCTTCAACAGTAATTGCTGTGAGTTCTTTTTCTTAGTATAGACTGACCCAGCACTAGGAACCAGCCCATCAGAGCGACACTCACGGCCTTTTGGAATTAAGGCAAATCATGTTAGAGCTTTAGTTAATTTGCATAGGATTTTATTCACTTTAACATCGTTTATTAGATTGTTACGACCGTAGCCTCGTTTGGTGTTACTAACAGAGGATTGTCACTTGCCGTAAAGAATGGCACCTTTGCTCTATAAAACTCTACATCCCATCAATATTTATTTACATTGTAATGCCTAACTCTGAAGGGTTGTGATTGTGAAGCCATGTGTCCTGCTGGCTCGTGATCCGGATAAATCTAATAATTAAATTATGTACGGTCGAGTTGAGGGACTACGCGATCGTGCCAAAAAGGCAGCTTGTTAGTAAAAGAGGAAATGTCTAGCATCTCCTGACAAAACACCATTCATATTTGTCATGGGTAGCAAAGAAAATATTAACTATTCAGAAATTTTCCTGCATTTGAGTCTACATATTTTTCCGTAAGCAACTATAGACAAGTTTATATGGCACAAGATTACGGTTTGAAAACGATAGTCTGAGATTTACTATTGAAAAGCATGCATTGCATCAAAATATGATCAACGACCGAACACCGGTATTAGCTAGCTCGTCTAATGACACGTTATGCCGTGCACAGTTTTTACCATCGCCTATGTAAATTACAGGATTTTCGTAAACCTAATGAACGCTGTGCCTGTACTAAGTATAGACAACCTTATACTTTGTATCATGTTTCTCGCCGCCCACGGACTCGATCGCTGGGTAGCCTGGCTCAGTAATCAGCCGAAGAATAGCAGTAACATGGTGTGTAACATATAGTGCAATCATTCGTAGGACCTAAATAGCTTTGTAAGCCCTAGGTCGGCTATTTCAAGGACCGTCTCACGACGTGATCTTCAGTCGAGCCTGTGAGGCAGTCATACGTATAGTACAATGTACAGTTTCTATAGTTCGAATGCTCGAAATGCCACTTGGCAAAGGTGAATACATAAATTTGATTGACTGATACTAGCTAAGTGTTTTTTTCACGTCATTCTCTTTTGCAGCCACACTGTATACGTAAATATCGTGCACGTTATGCAATATAAACTAGCTTCGGCTACATCTCTTTCCATACACAGTATGCTGTGATTAATGAAACTGAAATTTTTTCCTTTGTAAAGTCCGTTAACACTTTCTAATAGCACAACATAGTAGTTAATATCAACGTAATTTCCCTGAGTGCTACATAACTTTAATATATCTTTCAATGGAGCCGACGGCTAAAATTCTGTGTTTTGATTTCTGCATATTTAATCCACGCATTCCCTTTGATCTTACAGTTGTAACGGAGCAGTAAGCACAGAGACCTTTATATTAACTGTCGCAGACTGTCGATGTTTTTTTCTCTTCCTTACATTTTGGCCTCTTCAAGCCGATTCTTAACAACCAGGATATAAGGTCATAAACTTACATTTGGTTGTACGTTTTTATGCTGCGACATGGTGCGAATATCATGACGTAAGAACTGATACGGGTTTTGCTTCTATTAGTGCCAAAAACATAATAAAAGGTATTAGTAACTGTGGTGAGCTTTCTTGTGCCCTCCTCCACACAAATGCCCTTGCGCAATTCGTGTGGCTCGGCAGGCTATTAGCATTACGTAGGTATTTATTAACGTAGGCGTTATTATAATGTCTGTATAACCATCCATCCATCCACACTCTAATCTAGAGTCAATCATCACCTTTTTCCAGAAGAGTTTCGTTTTGCATATAGTTTTCGGTACCAGTGAAACAGAATTCCGAGAACGATTTAGATCCTTCGGCCATGGCTACCTGAACCTCAACTGGCTTTGTCCCTTTTTTTCTGCCACCGCATTTGAGTTCGCGAGGTACGAGCCTACTGTCGCCTCGATCACCATCAGTGCCACGAAAGCTTGCGGCTGATATTACTGAACCCTTGCCTGCTTGCTTTGCCACCCGCTATAATGTCTGCACGTTTTCCACAAGCCTGAGCATTCATGTATGCATGCATAACGTTGCTGATAACTGCCCGCCGGCAGATTTATCTCGAAAGCTATTAGAGTTGAGTCGGGATCTCGTAGTGGCTGTGGAGTGAGGTTGTAGGCCGGGGGAGATGCGATACTGGTTGCAGTGGGAAGTCTTTGCCGATGCTTTGTCTGCTCAGATGAGATGTACAGGTCTACCTGTACACTATCTCTTTTTCGCGAGCAAAACCATAACAATCATTTATATATATATATATATATATATATATATATATATATGTGTGTGTGTGTGTGTGTACGAGCGTATAACAAAATGGAACGACGTTTTTTTTGCTTTTATCGCTTTGTTTTTTCTTGCTATCGGAGCTGGTCTTTTGAACGCGGAACTTTTGGCCTAATATCACTTCAAATCGATATAGGAGAGTGAAGGAGTGACAGGCGTCAAGCAACAACGCTTCCGAATTGCCTACTCTTTTTTTCTTGCGCAAAATGATTTTATACAAGCTTCAAATATAGATGGGTGATCAATAAGTCGATTGCTCGCTTGCCATTGTGGAAGGAAACGATATAGACGGTGGACAACAGAATCAGCCAATGTTTCATATTGATAACGAATTTTTTAAATCGAGAATCACATATCTGATCCCAAAGTATAACTGTATTCATTATAGAAAGTAGTATATTCGCATTAAAAGAAAGCTATATATATATATATATACACTAAATTTTCATATACCGATCTGCAACTGTATGGTAGTACTAGATGAAATTGGCAAACGATAATTATATTTAATTCTAATTTTGCATATTCACACACAAAAAGTCCAATTTTCGTTTGTGTTGAACACTATCGTACTCTAGATTCAGTCGACGCTAGAAACATTGCAAACGCTATGGATGTCGGCCGAATAGCCCCCGCAAGTGATCTTTTCTTCATACTACGTGAACATGTGAGAATTTCGTTTCTCCACTATTGTCGTCTAACTAGTCGAGACTATTTAATGATATAGTAATAAAAATTAGTCCCTCTGCAAGTGACTTTCGTGCATGTTTATTTGTATGTGCACGGTATGCATTTAATGAATGACTATGGGACGTCGGATGGCGTGATCGCCGAATCTCTCTTATTATAACCTGCTGCTTGGTTAAATAATCGAATTATAATTGGTTGATTACTTTATCGCGATCCATCATGGCCTGTCTCAACTGCATGGCTAATTGGGTCGGTTCTGTTCATTAGCCTTGTGGTAGACGCATAATGTATGTGCATCCGGAATATTCCATACGGCTGACGTGCGGGATACGCAATGTAATAATACTGTGCATTCTATTATCCATCTAGTTAAAGTTGTCCTGAGCGCCAATGTCACTAAGGGCTTTAAAAAAAGAAAAAGGAAACAGATTTTAGTCATCTAAATACGGGTATCAACCGGACGATAGTTTTGAAGTCGTCTGAACTGCACCGATAAAACGGACCGCTGACCTTCGGTCACACTCCAAGAGGCTGAGACTTTTAATGATGCTATTGCTGCTGCCAGCCATCCACTTGTCGAATAAAATATTTATTAGATTTAATATTTCGATATACATCAATGATAGCAAACCGTTCCATGCAATAGGACGGACAGAGATTGTAAATAGCAAATTTATCATAAGCTGCTTATGTATTTGTTCGATATCAACGCTTGCTAGGTGGTGAATAAAATATCGTAAATTTACCCACGTGGAACAAAAATTTGTCTGGGTCTGTATGTGTATTAGCGGCACAAAAATAGCAAGCAACACGTTAATGTTACTTAATTTTGTTGATAGGGTAAGCTTTTTTTTGTCAATGCATACATAGTTGACCTCGTTATATAATATCGAATATTCATACGTATATGAGGTGTTTTGATAAATGCGGAAACTTTAAACCTTCATTGAATAATAAGGTAAAATTTGATCATCTTAATGGGCGAAGAGCCGAAATCACTATCGCTAAACTTCGGGTTCTCCGCTTTATTAACGTGTTCGAAATTGACTTCCTCCGTGTTACAGACATCATTGCCTATTACAGGGATACCAACGCTGAAACGTCTTAGATTTGTCAACAAAAAAAAATATCGATTTTTATTTATTGTTTATTACCAGTTCAGCTCGATAAGGTTTCGAAGAAAAAGGGATGATTTTTTAGTACAAAATCAGATTTTAGATCTTTTCAGAATAATGTTACTTTTATTCTCGTATAGACTAACTCATAAGAGCTCACGACAACAAGTCATATTTTGTCAGGTTAGGAGAAACATTTGTTTACCATAGATAGAGAAAACAAGGATAATTGTCCCGAAACGAGGATAAATATTCGAGGTCCAAGACCTGTGGAATATGGTTTCCAAGTTCTCATCTTATACTTACGAGAATCAGTAAGAATACAAAATATTTAACCATGGGTCTTATTATACCTGAATATTTACGAATCCCATAAATGATTGAATATACGCAAAGTAAATAGTTTGCCTGCGTTGGACGTATTATGAATCTATTCTATATATATATATATCTATCTGATCTCGTGTGTTACATCCGTAAGTATGTCAGCTTTGCACCACATGACCGATGTTCAACACAAAGATCTGAACACGTGTCCCTGAGCTTGGAACATATAATTTTTCTTATTCACAAAAATGGTGCAATATCTATTGTTGGCTAAAGTTGAGGCGGGAGCAGTGATTTCGCCCTCCCTTGGCCTTTTTCAACAAAAAGCCGGGCAAACCGTATAAGTCAGTGCGCCAGCGTCGTGCATAGGTCGTCGTTTTATAAGCTCTTAGATATTTGTAGATAATGACTTTTTAATATAAAAAATTGACGTCGACGATTATAAAGTGTTAATATTAATAATTGTTTATGATAGTTGGAGAAGGTTTTTTAATAAATGCGCTTGGATTGAAAATCTAACTCATCATTGGCAGGATGTAATTCAATGGTGCACTTTTTCACTTAATTTGTGACATACTTGTCGGTCTTCATTATTTTTCCCTTAAATCCAGAACCATAAAACATCACTTAGCCAGGCTTAATTGATATGCCACGGGCAAAATAATAATTGAAGATAAACAGTATCAAAAAGTCTCGAACAGTACGCCTTCTCTACAAGAACTGTACAGAGAATGGATGTCTATTTTTACCCTATAAGAGATGTGCGTGCAGGCTTCTATAGATTAACTACATGATCAAATCTATATATATATATATATATATATATATATATATTGATTATCGTAATGCATGTTTACATGTTTATTTATTTACCTGTTCCATATTCCATCAACGAGTATCAGTTACTTGACAAAACCTTCTCCGAATTTCGACGATTCACCCCCGGATAGCCTGCCTTGTCCCCGCTGCATCGTTGCATCTATTTCGATATCGCTACCTTATTTTTGTAGGAAGATTACAGGCTTGCGGCGGAGCTATAGGGGAATTCGAAGGAAGCAGCTCGAGAATCAACGAGGAGACCAGCAAAAAACACATATCAAACACAGAGGAGCCTCTTTTCTACCACCGATGACTACGCCGATCAGTCGAAGGAGAACGATCAAAGACATCCCAACGATATACTATAAGAAAAAATAAATAGAATGTCCAAAAATGACCCATATACATATAGCCTGCCACCACTGAAATCGTGGAAAAGACCCCATTCCGAATAAAAGCGACGCTAAATGATAGGCTGCTTGCATCTCACTTCACTAGAGTCAATCTTCAACCCATTGCTGACCCAGTCAGAATCTTCAGTGCCTATGTAAAATTGTATGTGCTTGCGTGTTTATTTCACGAACACTTTTATTCATCTGAGATGGACTTGATCCGCAATTCTTTCCTGTGCACCGAATTGACATCTAAAATTTGCAGTAACGGCGATGTTTTTGTGTTCTATTGGCATGGGAGTAAATTTAGCGTGCTAAGCGAATAAGGGAGGGCAAAAAAGTGGCACGGGTTGGATATCTGAAACAGGAAAAGTAGCAACGAATTTCCAAGAACAACTCACCAGGATTGTAGGACATATACATTGTCCGAAATATGACTGCGAGTGACGTTTAATAAAAGAAAGATTTTTACATATACACTTTTATTTATTCACACAGAAAGGTTACACATAATATATATGCTTTATATGTATACATTCCATCAAAGCAAGGATTTTCCTTTCGCCCTAGTAATAAATCACTGTAATTAAAAAACTAATGAGATAATAAACATTATACACATGTTGTAATATAAAGTATCAACATAAATATAATAAAAACACCACAAAAAAATCATAAGAAAGAAACCGAGCCACACTAGAGGTACTTGGCTTCCCTGGTAATTAGAGGCAAGATAGAATGATATTTCACCTAATGTCTCATGCTTGGGCGGGTAGACTGGAAGCTGATATTTGCGCCACGTCTTGTTTAACTTGTCGCTTTTTATCTAGCTAAAAAAATAATATATATATATATATATATATGTATATATATTTTTTTTTAAGTATATATATATATATATATATATATATACTTAACATACAGAAAAGTATTGCTTGCGTCGTAGTAGAAAATTCGGGTAATCAACTCTTTGAACAGAACTGAATTCCTCAAGCTGTTCCACAGGGTTAAATTTTATCTTATTTATTACATCTATTTGTCCTCACCTTTGTTAGTTACCTTGTATGAAATAATATAAAAATGTTAAAAAATCAAATAGAAATCTGATAAAATAGTACAGGCCGCTACGATTGCGCTGTTATTCTCTCTGCGTATTTTACTTCACTCAGAAATCGATACTAATCACCGAGATCCGTCTCGCTTTGGCTATAGTTACTGCAGTGAATATACTCACACTTGTGACGTAAAATAGGAGCTAAAATAATCAATTCAGATGCAGGATCTTAAAGATTTTCTAGCGATACAGAACTATCGTATTGTATAAAATGTGACTTAAAGTTATATTATAATTTCGTCTGATTGAAAGAGGCAAAAATAAGTAGATAGGGCTCATATCTGCGAAGTTGTAGTTTTCGTTTCGAGAAGTCGGTTATTTGTGGATTGTTTTGACTTTCATCGCTCGCTATGAAATTAAAGTCAATAACACAACAGAAATGCACAGGGGGCGACTCTGCTCTACGTATGAACAAGGATACCATGGAAATTTTCGAATGGACCAAGTAGATATATAGCCTAACTTTTTTCATGGATGATACGCGAATTTTCAGATCTCCTTGACACCCTTGACCAGGTCTCATCTGTTAGCACAAACGACTGAAGCAAGGACACTGGGCAACAGACGTGCATCCAATCGCTATCACACGATATTGCTTTATTTCACAATACTAGATTGGATCTAGCTTGTCTGAACGACTTGCATCGTAGGCATGTTAGAAAATAGTATTCAAAAAAGGCCAAATTATGCAGAGCACCATTGGATAAATATGATTCGATCAATTTCAAGAAAAATTGCAAAACATAAGTAGATTTTTTTGAGTTGGAAGTGTTTCTTCAATTCGCAGAAGTAATGTACTATGTTTAAGTAATGCAACGGATATAGGTTATAGTAGTAGAAGTGTCTCAAGTAGCACTAATTGTAATAGTGTGGGCTGATATTGAAGGCATGCCTTCGATGGCTTTGTCGTCTGTGTATGCGCATACAGAGCTGTACACGGTCGGTGACAATCATCCGGATCGGATCTTGTCTGCTCTACTCCTTTCCGGATTGGCCCTGTTTTCTTTCTCAGACTAAATGCCTCATTATTTCGCTATGGCATTCTACTATCGAAGGAAAGCACTCTACCCCGCTGTCCACGAGCGGTTCTATCGTCATGTTCACAAATATTAGCATCAGCTAGACATGCGTATGGATGTTTACGCTGTCCATTGTCTCACCGCTATTGGCTTTGTATTCGTTCGCTAGACTGTTATGGTCGTGGTTGTGTCTGTGGGCAGTGTTGATGATGCCGATATAATCAATATACTCGTAAGAGATAACTCGTCAACACAGCAGCACTATTATGGAGGCAAATAGAATCAAAGTATGGCGTTTGTAAACATCACTACTGGGAATATAGGCTCTTGGCGTTTGCCTTCTTTTCGATTAGATTGAACTCCCGTACCGAAACAGATCCTGCATCCAAGGCAAGTGGCTGTCTATATGATTTAGCTTACGTGTTATATTTCCTACATGCGGTTCTGACGCTTAGTACTAACGGTGCGTGCTAGAAGTTACGACGGGTGAAATTATCAGCAGAAGAACGCTATTAATCTAATATAGTTTGTAAGTTGCGTGGGATACGTCCGTCAACGGCCAGATTGCCATTAACCCGGGCTGATTTTTGATGGGCCTGATATCGCAGTGATGACAAAAAGAATGACGATACGTAGGGAATGAGCAGACGATTCAAATGGCGTCGTATTGATAAGCGAATCCTTGACGCGGGGTGGTTGAAACTCAGAAATGTAATGTAGCTTGTTCTTGACTTGTATTTTATGATAACATGTAATATTTGCTGATATAGATTCGGGCTTATTGATCGTTGTCTGCCATTGCACTCAATACGGCTTGAATTCCAGCAAAATTGTTGTGTTACGTATTCGAAGCGGCGGAGATCGTTTGCCTGCCGATGTTCATCATTGGGATATTCTACGCGGCAAGTTACCTCCGAAGCAAGCTCGTTAATTATTACCCTCGTAACGGGCCAGATCAGTTCGTTCCACATCGCATCAATATCCGAAGAAGTATGTTAAAAACAAGGAACCCGTACTTACAGAGCGTACTTAGTGGCACCACCTTAACGATATATCAGAATAGCTCCGAACGACCTTCCTGGACGTATCATATAACACGCAGCAAATATGAGTGAGCATTTGTTTTCAATAGCCAAATAAAAGATATAATCTAGCGTCAAAGGTTGTATATATATATATTTTTTTTTCATTTAATGCATACATCTTTGATCTTTTTCTACCATACTAACAAATGCGGCTACTTGGAAGCCCGATGTATACATGAATTAACAAACAGTTTGAATGGCCTTAACGGAGCGGTACTTATTTGAATCTAAAGTAATCTTCTGCGTCTTCCACGTACTGCGAGACTCGTTAAATGAAAACGGCGACTATACTTCTTTGTTTGCGGCTAGGGGCTAGCTACAGGCGTTGTGTAATGTACAGTTACGTCATTGTAAATTTTGGAAAATCGTAGCTCACAAACAGAGCCGTGAGCGTTCCAGTTAACAGAGCCATATTTGCCGAAAACAATTTGCAGCAACGTTTCTGCTACTTTTTAGCCACTCCGTACCAGTACTCTGCCTTTGCCCCGCCGGCTAATAAATATCTCGCCTGAGCTTTTAATGATGTGTACTAGATATATATAGTACACAAGCCGTTCAGGTGACTACATCGGTTATTCCCACAAGTAAATTTAATTACATTGCATATATTATATATGGTAACACTGGTCGATGGTCAGTAGCGTGGACGGCCAGGCCTCTGCTTGAAGGTGAATGACGGTTGCTGCTTCAGGTCCTGCCAATAACATATGCCACGCAGCATTTGTGAATAAGGAAAGTTATTTACTTATATAATAATGCACAAGTACTACGTAGACGAGATAGGTGTTTCAATTATATATCTGTTTACCGTGCAGCAATATCATCGGCCGTCGCACGACCATGTCGGTACGATATTGCAGTATCTTTGGGATGAAATAATGTTGAATCTTTTTACCACCTATGAGTTAACGACTTGCAGTTCACCCCACGAATCAGACCCCGATCTGGCATATTCGCAGAAGATATCACAGAAAACCAAATCTCTAGAATCTACGTATAGCAGTGTGTCCTGGAGTTACTTACGAAGTGTTCATGTGACCTATTTAAATAGAAAATAGTCCATTTTAGATTTACTCCGAGAATGTTCAGGAAAAAATAATGCACGCGATCAATGCAAATTTCGTTCTGTTTTATAAATGTCTCGAGGAATACAAATGGTCATGAACAGTCCAGACAGGTGACTATCCGAGTTTCATATATAAATGTTGAACTTTAGCTGACTGGACATGTCAAACCAGCAGTTGCTTATGCCGTTATGTTCCCTAATTTTGTTCTATAAACCTATTGTCTGTTGCAAGTTATGGCAGTAAACATCTAAACGACTTCGGTGTAATGCGAACTCCGAGTTTCCTACCTTAAGTCGACGTGAACTTCATTGAGACTATTGAGGTAAATTTTATTAACTAATTATCTAGGCGAGATCTGAATTAAAATATTTGGCATTCGATACAGATAGAAAAAAGCACACGTGAAAAACCCTTATATTTTCAAAGACGAAAAAGGACAACGACGACTGGAGAACTGGAAAGGAAGAAAGAGCAAGTTCGATTAGAGACGATTGCGAGCGCTAAAATCTAGAGATATTTTTACTTACCGTCAATCAGAGCAGAAAAACGCTCGCGTAAACTAGGTCATCATTAAACTATGTATTTTTTTATTGCAGCCACGACTTTAACATGTTTAAACATGCAGCAGTTTGGTTGAAATCGGTGTTTTAGTTACACCTACTTATGTAACTTTGTTGCTTTCTACTTCTTACGTACAGCGATTAAACTATAATTTATATATATATTTTTGGTATTATATTATCGATTCGATATTATAGAGATAAGTTTTCCGCCTGCATACATGAACTTGTACCAGTTACAAAATTATTCGAAAGTTTATGCTTTATTTAATACCTGATAGTAATTATTTTTAATAATGATTTCGTTTTGTTTTTTTGCACTTATGGCCTGCTTCGATGATGTACTGGAAGTAAATGTGTACACAATCCGTCAATAGTTGCTACATTATTTTGTTGCAGTAACTAGCACACGCTTGTACGAATTTTTACCGCATTACGTTGCCTACGGCGGCAGCAATGCCGTGGTTGCCCCAACCTTTCTTCCCGTTCTCGCCGGTTGGTAACGCGCTGTCTGTCAAAATTAGCTTGGCGTTTAGGGCGTTGAGTCGGTGCCTGTTCCGAATGTGAAGGCCGATAATCGGATCCTACGTTCAAAATGCTCAAACGGTTTCATACCTAAGATCAAGATAGCTTGATTTGAAGAGTATGTCCAGCACTCCCGGCGATTTAAGATCTTTTATTCAGCACCTGTTCTGGCTCATGCAACACGTTATGCAGGACGTTACGGGCGAATTTAAATAAGATTTGATAGACCTATATGGCACTCTGCACAATTTCATTGTACAAAATGTGAGCAGTAAAGGTTTGCAATCGGCTGCACGTGCTACGGATTATTGGGTGGTCGGTAATCCTTCTACCAAAATGACTAGTGGATTTCTGCAGCTCCGTGATATATTACGTTGGTTGAGGTGAGTATATTGATGCCTTCGATAGGAGTTAGGAAAGGTTTGTAGCAGGTGGGGGTGCCCCCAGAAAGTTCGCTCATTAGCAAACACTTTGTTTTTGTGTTTGGAATGATCTCATGAATTATCAGACATTATAGTAGTATTTAGCGATTAGCGAACATCGTTTACGAAATGGTAAACGTGCTGTATATAAGCTCTCTTTATATATATATATATATATATATATAAGCGTTTTGATTTAACATAACAATATTACTAAATTATAATTTGCTGCTTAGTTTACAATTAAATGGGCACTTGAATAATAAAACTGCGAATCACATCTACCAGAGCTGGACCGGAAATAATTCTCCCACAGAGCTGATCATATAGGTTTATATGGTTTAAATATATATAATGTAAAGTTTATAAGGTTTAAATATAGGTTTAAATTACTACTTCTTCTAATCGATACACATATGGACTCAACGTTTTGATAAGCTTTTAAAACTTTTAAATTTGGATTTTTCTATATAGAAAAATCCAAATTTAAAAGATTACGCGTGCCTTAATCCTAGGAACCACTGCACAGCCATATGTGGCCGCGTATCAGCAGATCCCGAGCTCATTTCGAGGAACATAATTGTTTCCATACTTCGCTCAGATGAACTGGATGCGACTCGTGGCGGTTCCGTGAAACGCAAAGGTCAGATACATATTTGTGATTGAACAGTACCAATTAAATACCGAGTCGAACAATCTAACCTTGAACCGACTGATGTTTTTTAACGCGATTACTTCTACGCGTAAAATGTTTCGTAACGATTGCCTAAATGAGTGAAGACCACTACTTCCTTACCCGTTGGATACCCAGTGATTCGTGCACTCATTGCAAGTGTCACTTGTTATAGTAAGCTTGATTAGCCATTAAACTAAAATATATCCCAACGTATAAGTCGTTCATTTGCCCGCTTGCTTTAATGCGGTATCAAATTAGAGAGAACATTCAATATTACGTTCACTAACGTCAATGCGCATACACGTGATGATAACTAATTCAACTTTTATTTTTTGATTCGTCTCAGAACCTCTAAAACTTGGAGGAAAATAATCGTGACATAATTTCGGTTTCGATATGTTTCGGTTTTTACGTTCAACGTCGCCGTTTCTTCATCTCAGCACCATATCAAATGCCGGGGTCTGATACGCTGTTTCACGCCAAGATCCCTTCGCGTGTTCTAGCGTTTAGTAGACAAACAGGCTACCAATAATTAGCTAAATTATAGTTTCCCGATGAAAAATAAGTCTTCATAGCGAAACACACTATACGTTACATTTACGTTAGCATTAGACTTCTACATTTGCAACCTGACTCATTGCAAAGCGTACTTGCCAAGCAGAACACGATTGTCCTCCCAGCTGTGAAAAGCCCAACCACGTAGCGGGTGTGCGAGCGGGAAAGCTATTCTACCCAAGGGAAAAGTCAGGACAGTTCTACACCTGCCACAGGCTGCTGTGGCCCCACTTACCAGTGAACAGGCCGGGGGTAGAGCCAAGTCGTCACAGATGTGAGACATCAGACAAACGGCGCGATCGAGACTATTCGTTCTCCACAAATCGCAGATTGAAAGAATTGCCTAGGACCGCTTCGTAGTTGTCACCACAGCCGGTACGTAATTTACAACACTATTATATTATAGTTAGTACTAATGTTTTCGATTACGTCGAATCATTTTAGCGTTTCATTGGCATTCATTAAACGATCAGCAAACCGTGAAGGCTTCAACAGGATAAGTAATAATAGTAAACGATAAATGGCCCACTTTTTTATGATCTCTCGAAATATGATTATTATGGGAAGCATCCGATGAACTATAATATTTCACATTCCTTCTTGTTACGTTGAAAATAAAATAAGTAACATGCGGAACGATTCTTAAGGTTTCTATAATTATTTTACTTCGCCTTTAAGTACCTCTTTTGAATACTTTACCCTATGGTAGATGAAACACATATATCGAAGTAATCTCTTTTATAGTGCTTTTCCTTCGATTCGATGCATAAGTCCAGCATATTATATAACACAATAGACATGCTTAGTACCTGACCTATTTTTCTTACGAACTTGCTAGCTCTTACGAGATCCACTGGGCAGTTACCTTTGTATATCAATAGCTTATACGAATCACTGATACATTATAGAACATACGATTGACGATCCTATGAGCCAAATCCCGCGACATCATGTTGGTGGTAATCTTGACAAAGCGAGCAGACACAGAGTTTGCCTTACCTGCGGATATTTTTCGGAGTAGCTACTATTTCATATCAGTTCAAGAACTAACGCGACGGGAAGCCTCTCTGTACCCGTCGCGTTCGGTCTCTGTCAAAACAGGTACTGCAGCGGGGTGCAGAAGCGTTACGGCACAATGGCTAAACTAGTAACGTGATTGCATCATGAAAATAGGATTACGTAAGCTCATAGACTGCGCTGAGTTACGTTCGAGTTTCAGGTAGTGACCTACTATGTTTAAAGCAAAGAAGATGCTCGGCCTAGACGTACCACAAACAGGGCCTGGCAACTAAGAATCCGTTTCTATTAGTTATTATTGAGTCTATCTCGTGCCGCCATTGCTCCTGCCAAAGGTCAACAACTGTCTGGTGCACTGTTAATGCAGCTATGGGTTTAACACTCTAAAACAAATGCTTTTCGCTATAGGATTTAACTATAGGAATAGACGTAAAGTCTCTGTTTAGCCATTCGATAGGCCACACTAAACAAACGATTTGGTCGCGATAAACATCGTCGCATGCTTAATATAAAATAAGGCATACTTGTTAGGTAGCGCAACAGCGTACGATTCGTGGGAGGCATTGAATAGGTCAAACCGATTTGTTACGTTCGACATCGCGGATTATCATAAACCAGGAGACGCCCGCCGCTGCACGTGACGCGACGAGCGCTGCATTAGCTCGATTGGCAAACTTCTGCGTTAAGTATTTGTACCTTTATTTTCACAATCTTACGTTAACAGTACTTCATGTTATGTTACTATTTTTCCCTCTCGAACTTGTGGCTGGACTTAACGAAGGTGTAAATAGACTATGATGAAGGTATTCAAGTAACGAATAAGAATTATTCACTATTTGCCGTACCACAACATTGTCGTTCTTTAGTACTACTGCTCTACTATGTATAGCGCTTTATTGATGAAACGGAGGTCGTACTTTGCGGCGTGGCTTGGAAGAGTTATGTAATAGTCGAAGCTTTGTTACATGGATAATAAGTAATTCCCCTCTTTCGTTGCTGAATCCCTTTCGCAGCAATAGACGCATCTACAACCGATATCGCATATGTATTACGTACGCATCCGCATGACATAAGGTAGACGTATTATGTAAACTATCGCTAGTACACTAGCGATTCATTTTGAGGCGTATGCATTAATATTAAATAAAGGGCAACCAACGAAGTCGAAAAAGACAAAAACACATTTTTACATACCCTTGTGCTTTCTAAAGGTAGACATCATCTCTCACTGAGTGGGCGGCGATTGAATGAAACCTATTATTCATAGTATGAAATGCCCTACTTTAGCTAATGAGTGCCGTCCTCTGTTAGCGAACCAGGAGAAGCTATTTGTACTCCCCTTCTTGTGAGTCATCTAGAGGTAGATCGCACAACTATAACACACATCGCTACGCTGGAACCGTCTTTCAGAAGGCTTTGTTGTCAGGTCTACTTATAGCTGATATGGTTGAAAAAACACATATATATATATATAGAGTTTTAGTACATTAGATGCGGAAGTTGGTCAGCTGGATAGACCACCGCTAATTCGCATTGATGATGCAGCAAAACACAATAACAACTGTTGTCAATGCATATATTAGAAAGGAACACATAACAGACCATCCACTGATAAACATACCTAAACAAAATGCAAAAACTTCCAGTACCAGTTATAGTGTGTTAGCCTAATTTTTACGCTCGATATATATTACAAATGAGAATTTCATATACAATGAGGATCTGAGATGTCTAAGGAGAATGCGAGACTAGTACACTTTCATATTCATGACACAGTACTTGAAGATCTAAGGGCTGTTGGTGCAAATAACGGGTTCGGTTACAAAACCGGGCAAAACCCTAGAGGATCTGGAAGGCTGATACGAGTAGTACACATATCGTTGGAGAAAATGCGCGAAATGGCGATGATATTGTAGGATTGAAGAACAGACTCGTCTGTGTGTTTTTACTAATTAATAAATATACAGAGATATGAAATATTCAATATGTAGTAACTGAATCTTAAGCTTAATTTCGTTTGCTTTTTTCCTTCTAAGAGGATTTAAGAAGTATTGCTTACTCACGGCTAACCCAAACGGGGCAAAGCCTATCTTTCGTGGGCTGATGAATGCGGAACTTGGCCCTCACTAGTAGATTTCCCTACGCTGTCACCACTGTACACCAACGTTCGATTCCTTCCTTGCACATAATTGCGTCACGTTTGCTCCAAATCAAGTAACTTTTTATTAAACTGTTATTTTATTGCAATTGTTGTATACCTATCGAAAAAGATATGAACAGACAAATAAACACGAAGTGCTAATTTCACGACGAATAAATAAATCAGTAAGCGGATTCGCGAGGAACGCACTATCCGGTATCTTTTTTTTTCTGGCTCCCGAAGACAAAATTTAGCCAATTAGGTGAAATAGTTAATATAGACATTGTCATCTCCTATATACATTTTAAAACTGACTCGCAAAAGATAGCGTTTCAACTGTGCATGTGCATTAACTCAATAGATGCTCATTAATTGTAGGCATCCGCGGAACGGTCCTATTCAGTCAAGTAAGGGCTTTAACAGAGCGAATTTTAGTTTTCTAGTAACCAATGCTGTGAGGCCTCATACCAGGTATATTATCAGATAGGGAATATACTAACTGAAACCCTAATGAGCGCTTGACTTTGTATTACAATAGAAGAAGTATCTTTTTTGTTTTCCATTCAACAAAATATTCTATACTTTTACCTGTGTCGCTCTCTAGAAAAAAAATACACACGGATTCTTAATTGTATTATCTGCTTTAATGTACGTTATGCAATTGAACTCCTTTCGCGAAAATTCTCCCAGAGACAAAACAACTTCGTCGACCCCTCTCATTTGCTGATAGTGGACCCTTCTCGCGCATTTTCTCTGCCGGCGAAAGAAAACGCTTTCGGTTGTAACGGAAAGTCTCATGCTGTACCATCGACGGATGGAGCGGCGCCCGCGACATGAAATGAATCGTCCAGATTTTACCTCACCTAAGCCGTGCAGTGTCTGATAGTGGCACTTACTCCGTAAAAGTAATACATATACGTTGATAATCTGAAACGGTCAGCTGTCAAGTACAATATATTCTGAAGTCGGAATCCAGATAGCATCCGAAAAATGCTTCTCGTACTTGAATTCTATCCAGTCTGACTCTTCTTTAAATTTCGCTTACAGCTTGAAATATTGTATCGAGACTTAACAGTTATCGCAATTCAGCCTCTGTAATACCCATATTGACATACGTGTACTATGTGCTTAGTTTACCTGTTATCGTATATGACCTGTTTTGAGCGCACATACCAAACACTAACTATTATTATCACACTAAATTTTCCCATTTAATCAAGAGGGAGTTCAGGCCTGAACTTATACCCGTTGCATCTGTTCTATCATTCTATTTTGTTGCTATGTTACAGCTCATTTTAGTTTTCCTAGCGATTCTCCCATTATCCTATTCTCATAAACCCACCGCATTATCCAAGTCATTCCCTTACCAATTTGCGTTGTCCCATTATCGTTTTTAATAAGCTGATTGTATGGCTTTGGTCGTTCCATTATTTTCTTCTGACTGGTCAATGATCCTCATTCATTAGAATCAAAGAGCTTTACATCTGAAAATATTGTCGAAAAAAATTGTGATTACCGCATGGGCTTCTGCATCCGTTCCAATATGTTGAAAGCTCGGTGGAACTTCAACACTTGTCTAAAACTAAGTTTATTTTGTTAGAAAAAAACGATTCTTTCCAAGTAGCATCGCGTCCATATAGATGATCGGTAATCGAAGTGTATGGTGTTCAAGGAACATGCCGTATTGGCAATGTAAAATTGGCTGTAAAATACTGAATCGTCACAAGTAAACGACTCTTTTTAAGTTTCTCTTTCCCTTAATCATCGACAAAAAAATATGTTTAGCCTGGAACCGTTGGGGCAAAGTTGTATTTAGTTTTCTATTGGCGTCAGTTTTTCAGTCCTCAAAAGCTTCTGGGCAGTTTACTGTGAGAAAAACCCGACTGCGTGAAACAACAGCTATAAGTGTAGTAGTGCTGATAAAATAATTATCGAATTAGATATAATACTTTGTACTGGTAAAGCGTACAGATGCGAGAAACGAAGTGCATATTAATGAGACGATCAGGCGATGAACCATTTCTGACTTTTCTGAACTTTCTATAATTGTTATATCTAAAGGAGCCTGAATGAGGGATATGTCGACGAAGCCGACTGAAATATGCTTCTGTGGGAAAAGTGCTTTAGGAGTGCTGTCTTAAAAGAAATTGTCGGGCAGAGATGCATTGGCTAAAATTCATTTTTTTTTCATACCGAGAGTAAAATCGCGAAGGGGAAAATTCCGTGGCAATAAACATACAAATAAATCTAGTTGCGAACTGTTTTAAAACAAATGAAAAATTCAATGATTAAAAGAAGGAACTACCTCTCAAATATACTATCGGCGGCTCGAATTTATAGATGGACCATCACCGCAGATTGCGGTATTTCGAGCGTTCAGTAGGTTCTTGAAATTTCTAAGTTTTACAAATATGCTGAGGCTCCGCTTTCATTAACAGAAACAATCGAAAGAATAACTAATTCCATATAGTTTATATATAGACATATATGGTTACGGATATTTGTTTTTCCTATTTAGGGTTTGAAGCGTCAATATATCGGCGTATTCTGCAACAATAGGTTAATAAGACATCCATGTATTCTTCGTCATTAAGTTGTGTTAAATCAAGTGAGTTTTCTTTCCAATGGACCGTACAAAATAAATAGATATTAATAACAGTTTTCAGAAACATTTTTTTTCTATTCCCTTCTAAACATGAATTGAATTTCCTAATAAATAGCAAATATGAACATAAACCATCAACATTGGTCCTGAGAAGTCTTGTATTTGGCTGATTTCTGTAGTGAACTGAGGTAACAACCAGAATAGTCCTCTTTATCAAGTACTAAATTTCCATCTTTCTCTAGTTCCGATAGTACGTACGATATGTTTCAAATGGTTCCATTCATATTGTAAGCATTACAATTTAGTCATTTGTCATTGCATAATTTGCTCTCAGATGTATTCTGTCTATCTACCGTTAAACTTCAAAGTTCATACGATATTTATATGCACGTTATCGGCCTAATGTAGAATTTCCGGAAGACACCGACACGTATAAAAGAACTGAAATAAATTTTCGGTTACTGTCGACTTTGCTACTGGCAAGAGAAAGTCGTGGGTGAAATTGTCTGGTTGGAGTGAGAAGGGGATCAAACGGCCGAAGAAACTGGAAGAAGGATCTTTGACTTTGCTATTTCAGCAAAGCCAGTTTCGCTGAAAAGAATCTTAAATTTACCAATTAGAGAGGATTTATTACAAAGTACAGAAAGCAAACGGCTATCATTTTACCTCTATGCAAGTGTTCTGTTACTACCGCTAATTATTATAGGACCTCGACATACTCTCAATATTGCTATGTTTTACTTATAAAAACCCATTTGCCTTGTCTTTGAAGGCATCAGTTACGTTTTTCTGATTTGGGTACACATGGACAAATTAAAGTTACGCTGTCTGCGACGTAATAGGCTTTTGTGCTCTGTGTCTGTGGCGTGGATGGAACTGCAGAACATTCTTCTATTTATAGATAACAGTAACTGCATGGACATTCGCCAGATTCTGATTCACTGCCAAGAGCTTAGTAAATGGTACACTCTGCATAAGAGCATTCCAAACAGCTATTACTAGTCCATGGCTTATTTCCTATGTTTTGTTTATCGCATGTGAAAAAATCTGATCACGTTTTTATTTTTCAAGTTCTGAATCAGATAAAATCAACTTCATTAGAGGCCTTAACCTAACAATAAATACAGGACGTTTTTTTTTTGTATTTTTAACAAGCCTGATTGCTAAACCCCTAATACACATTTAAAAACTGGGTATTGTGAAACATTCTCCAGCGGTAAAAACGCGTATTCTTCCACCCCAAGTTGGGAGACGTCCGTTCTTTCTCGTCGACATCCGTTACAGTGGTCTGTCCTGAATGTCTTTGAAATCGCTGCTTAGTAGAGCTGGGAACCTGCTCTAGTTTTGGTCCTTGCCAAAGCCTTTAATGTATATCATATCTCTCGACCTAATAGGCATTCCTCTGTCTGCCACCTGGGGACACCCCCGGTAGTGGTCTAGCAACCTCCGTATTTTGCGCCGTCGATGCAGCCCGCTTCATTCATTTTACTGACACAAAATTTTTCACATAACTTTCGAATGATAGGTTCAGTAAGAAGTGAACAGTGTGTTTTTCAATTATATATTCAATAGGAAGTTTGAGTGAGCCTCACGACGTTTGGCCATGATTGTATGCCAATTGCGTGCTTTAAAAAGACTGCTATAAAATTTATGCAAGGGTTGCTTTGTACGTTCTGCCTCAACACATCTACTGCATTACTACACGCCAATTAAGGAGCGTAAATTTTGTTTGTATTTGGTGTAAATACAGATTTGTTTATGCAGTTTAAATTCTCTTTAATGTTGAATGTAAGAATCATTATAAACTAGAAGGTTTTGTTTACGCGTCTAGCTATAAGCTGAGATGGATCGAAAGCAACCCGACATCATCGTACCGCTAGCGCGAGACTTCCGCATTGTCGTATTGATGCAACCGATCAAAGTGCACTATGCTAATGTCTACAATTGACTCTTAATCCCATAATCAATAAGTGTGTCAATGTCATAATCAGAAGAAATAGCGTTTTTATGGAAGATGCTAACATTTCACAACTTCTGTATAAGCGACAACGACGTGATAGAAGCTGTATTATTAAATTCGTATTCTTACGTCAAAAAAGCCCAACTGGACGTCAAGATTAAACTTGAAGATTTACGTGAGCTACTATTGCAGTAATAGTGTTTAAACGAACTCATCCGCAAAACAGTTAGGGATGATATTTCGACATTATCCCTATCGATGAAACTAATCACGCATAAATGTACATTATCTTTTCTGGAAAATTACTATGCAAATGGTCATATGTATCGATTTTTTTTTACCATAACACCTTTACTGTGTGTTAGTCATACTCAACAGACACATATAGTGATAGATAGACACACAAAAATAGTAAATTTCGCTATATATTATTTAAGTACCACTCTGATGCTGTCGTCTTTTCGAATTCGAGATAATTAAAATAAAATTTAATAAAAATAAAGATTATTTAGCAAAACAATTTGCTGTTAATGTTTGTTAACAGTTATCAAAAAGTTCATCAGTGTCTGAACTTCGACGTAAATTTTCTGTTGCTCCGATAAAAAATGGGGTAGTATGGCCAAAAATGCAGTTATTCAAGCCCCCTTGACGAGACGCAGCAGTCCGAAACTAAAATGCGTCTATTTCATTCATACACGAATATGGTGCAAATCGTCAATGTCCAGCTATAAATTCTGTCTAGCAATAGAAATTCTGTTATTCTTTCTATATTAATGCTTATGGTAGCGCTATTCATGAAGCGAAGTATGTATATAATTTTTCCTAATAACCCTGCATTTTTTAAAGCGCAGTAGTCTATAAGCTGATAGACAATATTTTGTGGGCTGCGCTTAATAGCATTAATCTTAGAAAAATTTTAGTGGACGTCCACTGAGATTTTTGGCCGAGTTACAAAGCTACAGCACGTGTTGCCCAAAAAAGAAAAACACGCCCAGAGAAGAACGAGCCTATTATCTTATGGAAACCTGTTAAGTATCTAGCTCAGTCAAAGCAAGCGCGACGGATAACCCAAGTATCGGTTTCAATCAGTTGGAGAACTCTATCCCAGCTAATATGCACACAGACTCGTTTCGCGTACGCCGATCCCTCCTGCCATTCACCCAATGCCTCTGTCCCCCATTACTGGTATGGTCGCTTTGCCCTTCAGCCCAACGTCACTTTTTCTCTAATCGACTAATTTGGGCAACTTTTACAAATAATGTAACTTATTGGAAAACAATTTAACGCGCAACGAAAGCCATATTGTGCCCCACGTGAGGAGCTCTCTTATAGAGAAAAAATGCACATAGGTTGTTTGAGGTAAACGGACTTACAAGCTTTCCACCTTTGCAGCTCGGTTAATAGACGATAGATTACTGTGAAATGCGTCAGCGGTTCGAACACAGCAACGACGGGTGCAGCACACGCGACGCATTATGGCCCCAGGTCGGTTGAGTAGGCGATAAAAATAAAAGAAAAAGGTCAAAAAACAAAACTATGGAGAAGAGCATGAAGTTTACCAGGATTGGAAGTACACATTGAAACAGTGATGAAGCTGTGTGTCTTTTCTGCGTGCCTACTTTAAATCTTATGATCGTCTAGAGATGGCAGTGAAGAGATCTACTCAAGTCAGGAACATAATTCTACAGGTCACTTTCAGCCTGCAGCTTAGCCTGTCATCGATTGGCCGAGTTAGTTCTGTTGATTTAAGGTAATAAATATTTTTTCCAGGTCGGAAAAGCACTTGTCTTAACATTTTGTTTTGACACTGTCCCCATGCTTTTCTATTGCAAATGTTACTCTCATTTGCGAACAGTGTGAGAAGAACTGCAGAGTTTTCGATACAGACTTCTCAACACAGTTAAGTTATTAGCCCCTTTGAAGTTATCTAGTGAGTGTCTCACATACTTTGTAATCTATAATATAGATACGATATACACATTCATAACACGAACTGTTACTAAGGCCTAGCTACGTATGTGATTAAACGTCTTGGTTGGATCTACCTCTGTGGTCTACCCAAGTAAAAGGCATTAGTTATTACTGGACAAGCCTGTTTGTGTAGGACATTATATGTAAACTGAGCCTTTCACCGGCGACTGTTCCTATTGCTGGTCTTACTGTGTGGAAGAAAGCTATAAGGATTATTTTTCAGCACAGGTTGCGACAATCAAAAATTAACCTACTTTTTTCGCCTTCACATTTCATATAGTCGTACATTATATTACACGCAAAGTTATAATTTTATCACACTGAATTAGGTGTCTGGTTAATTTTTTTTTGTGCGGAAAGAAGGTTCCAGCTGATTAGGGCCTTCCTAGCATGTATTTTACTAGTCGACGAAAAATTACTTCCAGAAACCATTTTGCATTAGTTCCGTTTCCAACTTTATGCTCTGTGTCCTACGTACTAAATTCATTGATTTCTGAGATACCATTAGATAATAATATATTTTCCTAACAGCAAATCATTGTTGCGTTACGCTCCGGTTTCTAGCAGGCAAGAACGAAAACGGATTGATCCGTTTTGATTTTATTGCGGATAGCCAGCTAAATGCTGTAACGAACGTAACAGGTTTTGCTGTTGGAAATTCTAGGCTATGCGTAAAATCTCGGATCTTATCTCAACGTTTTCATAGTATGTGTTCCTGCAAGTTGTTCAAAACATCAAAAAAGCAATCACTGAGTCGTCCCCGAAGATTTTTTTTTTGTTGAACAAATTTTCAACCTTAACAAAAATAGTGACGAACTTTATTTTGCATTCGGTCAGCTAAGTTCATTTTATTGGAAACCTGTCTTTAGTGCAACGATTTTATTTCCCGAAGATAGAAAGTTTAAGCTGTTGCTTTATCAAGCGTTCTTTATCCTAAATGTGCCAACGCTTGAATTGACTAGGGTATGACGCACTGTTTCGCCTGTTTTTAGGCTGTGGCCGCTATCGATATTGTCGAATTTTTAAAGCAAATCATTGAAACTTATACAGTGGCAATACTGAATGGGTATGTGATCGAATCAAGGACAAACACGCTTCCTTGTGGTAATTTCCACTTTCGAACAGCTGCATGCTGCATGTGTCAAACTGCTGACTTCCCAGACTCCCACAAACTGTAGTGAACCAATAATGGCCATAGTGTATTACGGTACTTCTCAGTTAGTTAACATCGCATAAAATTTAGGAATTGCAGTCAGTTTTTGGTGCTCGGCGATAGCTCAGAGAAACCAGTCGTGTGAACGAGCACCAGGTTGGCTTAAATTATTGACTCGCGCTTATTCCTAATAGATATTGAAGGTAATACTTGAGCAAAACGTGAAGCACTTAAAGTAATGCCAACAAGATCAATATTTCGAGAAATGGCACTTAATTCAAATTCTACGAACTTGGAAACTGCATTGGTGAAATTTCTGGTTTGCCATATACATACGTGTATATATATATATACTTGTATCACAAAAGTCTCTTGAGAAGCTTATTTGAGATTCAGTAAAGATAGTTATTGCAGAAGCACAAAGGATGAAGAACAATTTTTCCCTATTATGCAAAAAAAAAATAGTATCCAAAATAACAATGCCTGTCATCTAAATCTGAAAGATGAATATAAATTGATTTTATTGGAATTCGCTATAGGCTTGGTTACGTTTGATAAATGTTATCGATTTCTGAAATTGAAATTTCCGTTTCAATTTTGGATTGAATGCTGAGAATTTTATAGCTAAAAAGTAGTGCTCAAAGCTCTGTTGATTAGCATAGTACATTAGCATAGATAGCGTTTTCATTATACAAAACTCTATAAATATGTGTTACATAATATAGTAGTGAGTGGGTAGACGTTCACGTGAGCTGTCTCTGTTATATATATACAGTCGGACTGACGGCTAGTGATAACACGATAGACCGACCGATAAAACTCTACTATTTATATACTAAAACTTATTGAATAGATTGAATTAAAGAAAATAATCATATTTATACGCGCTCTTTGACGCGCAGCTAGCTCAAGTCTGTTTGAAGCCTTACAAGTATTATCAGACAAACCTCGTAAACTACTGTATATGGCGAACCACTGTATTACGAACCTAAAAATGTTAATATCAATTAACCGCCGCCCATTTTCCTGACTGGTTTTGCAAAAATAGTTGTACCAGTACGAGGAATTTCCGTTGTAGGGAAAATACCCACGGCTAACTTTCTATAGTCGAAACTCTCATCCATGGCCAAGTAACGACTAGATATGGAGAATGTCAAACGCTTACATAAATACCATTATTATTATATAGTGGAAGAGGAAATGGAGAAAGCGGGCGAAAGGGACGCTTTCATCCGTGACCTCTGCCTCTGCTTCAATAAAAGTGTAGTGGCAAGAGCTTAGACAGCTTCAGGAACAAGGCAGCGATTTCCTCTCAAAGGAGATGACGACCGGCTCGTTGGGCGAAACGTACATAAAGTCTGCGTTGCCGCGAACGCTACTGCTGCAGGTGCTCTTGTTGTTGATGTCGTTGATTTCGATGGATAACGATAACACGGTCAAAGGAAGACCGACCGACCGACCTTCCTGCCTTGAAAAAAGGATAAGCTGACTGCGTTGGCGGAAACGTTGTTCTGGAGTTCGTCAAGAGGAAAAGATGCAGACGTCAGCCGTGGCATGGCGCGAAAGAAATGCGAATTTTTTGTCGTAATGGTACATCGAGCCGTTTTTGGAATTTTAAATACTTGCTGTCAGAGGAAAGTCATCAGGTTATAGAGGCATCAAAAGATTATAGGATACTTCGAAGCACGCACAGATCAAAAGAATAAGCAAAGTATTTTGAAACAGGGCGTGTTGGGATTTTGAATTACAAGGCAGGACAATGGCCTCTCGAAAGCATCGATAATTGTCATTTCTTTGCTGGATGGTTGCTTCACATTGGATCACGACAGTGATTTAGCTGAGGTCTCTAATTAAAACAACCCGTTGACGTCTCGATTTATATTCTATCTTTAGACGCTTTCACGTACGTTCATTGAATACGAAGAAGATGTCAAACACGGTTTGTCTTGATGTGCTGAAAATAAAGTAGCTTTTTTATGTCTCTCGTATAACATAGTTGTCTAAGGTCCTATCTGTTGCAACTGAATCACTCCAGCGAAAACCCGTCAAGTCAAAAGTACCTTGGCCACTTGCGCCTGCAACTGCACGATAAGCTCCTATAAGCTGGCAAAAAATTCGTCCTGGTAAATTAGTCGTAAGAGTGTGTGTATATATATTGAATGCTTTAAAATTAGATTTTGGCATCGTCCTCAGTAGTAGTCTAAAACCCGTACTTGGTATCGCATAGATGTGAAAATTCTCAGCGGAAAAGTCTAAGCTGTTATGATAATAGAGTCCGTCCAATAGATACAATTTGTCAGGTGCATCCTCTCTCCAGCGTAGCTATATTTAACAAACCATTTTACTGTACAGTGAGTTCCACTACTTAAGCAGCGGGCATTTTTGCTATCGTTGGACACACGGATTCGGATACTTTGTCACAGCAAAATGTTTGCCACGAGTGAGACGAACGTTCCATGTTGAAGACATGGTGATTCGTTCGCAGGTTAGGGGTATAGATAGTGTAGAAAATCGTAAATTCTATTTTAACTACAGGACGTGGGTTTCTACTCGAGTATGAACCCGATTTAAGGTTTATTTCATCAGTCGCCGGGAGCCATAAAATAAATATAATCACTGACAAATTAAAATCTCTCTTCTGGAGTGCACGCTAAATTCTTATGACGAGGTAGGACAGCTTTCGATACATTCTCGAGATTTATATTAATCGCTTACGCTGAACGCTACGCTATTCTTCTTCTGGTCATTTTTAGCGTTACTTTGATATCACCTGATATCGTTTGGCCATATTGCGGCTTAATAGAAGACGCATGGAAGTAATATGATTGAAAGTGTGACAGCGCTTTGCGCACGATCAGTGTCATGACTGAAGGCTCTTCGTCCTGGTGCAATGGCTGAGATCGGACGCGTCACCTACGAGCTTATTACATATAGAACAGCGAGTACGTTGTTACGTATATGAAGTGGCATACCATTTTTAGTTGCCACTGGCCCCATGAACTGTGTGTGATTCTATCAATGTACGTGCTTTAAGTTTTTTAACTTCATATTAACTTTTTTTTTTGATATTTATCCTTGTGGCATTTATTATTTGAGTGTTCTATTCGAACAGCATCATCGTTCTGTCACACGTTAGTTCCAAAGCTATTAACCACATATTGTTTTCTCTACTTCTATAATGGGCAAGGATCTAAGTCTATAGTTTGTAATAAAGCATTCTTATTAGGTAAAAAGCGCGGTGCGAGCGACCACTCCTACCTACGCCTTTTTCCGTTGTAGTAATACTTTAATAATATATATATATATATATAGCAACAATTAATTTTACTTTGGTAACCATGGCAATGTTCATCAGAAGCTAAATACTCACTCATTTCTTTCAAGCGCTTAGACCCTCATGCTATACATTTCGTACTCCTAAGCGCGGCACGTCTCCGTCGCCAAACGTACATTTGCCTCCCACTTCGCGAAGTGAATATATTTGTGGTGTAAAAATGTTCGATTGGAAAACTATTTTTTACGCCTAATAATAGTGATAAGCGTTATGCGCGAGTATGTGTCGGTACTCTTTGATTCTATGCTAACTCAAATTAGAGAACGGACTAATGTTTCGACGTGGGCAGTCGAAAGAGTTAGGGCATTGTTAGGTGAAAGCACTTTGAGTCCGGGGTGGTCGGTTGACAGCGTACGGAATATGGATGGATACGTTTCGTGTAACAATGAGTTGCCCGAAAATCGGTAAACGAAAATTACAAGCAGAGGAGTCGAGAGAAGTCGAAATTGGGGGGTCAATGGATCCGCACGAATGGAATGAGACTGGATGAGAATTGTTTGCATTAGCGAACAGCAGCAGTTTTTATGTGGTAACACTCGGCAAACACCGTTGTTTTTACACTCTATTATTGAGTTCCGTATAGTCAGTTTTTGACGTTAGGGCTGTGTGTTTGGGCAACTTAATGCGCCTATAGCCATGAACCGGCTACGTAGCCAAACTTATGCGCATAATAATAATAATAAGACAATATTAAAATAATTTATAAAATAAGTGTACGATTAGGATCGATGAAGAGAAGCTGACGTCTACTGCGACACTAATGAAGAAACGTAAATCTTGAGCGGAGAGCATTGTACATCTAAAATTGTGTATCGTTCGTGTATCATTATTGTTTGATTTTTCATCTCAGACTATGTTGAATAGTTTTAAGAAAAAAAAAAAAGTAAAAATTAACACTTTGGAAAAACTGTTTTGGGTCCGCCTTTTTTCTGTCAGTATCTAATCAATCTATCTAACAGAAAGGGCATGCTGATCAGTCTATTTTTCTAGCCCCAGAAGAACGGATGGAAGCTTTTTCAGTCCACCTGACTTGAACATTTTTAAAATTGCGAGAAAAAAGCGAGAAACTGCGCTAATGACATTACTCATATGAGAATCTCATTTCCCCTGCTTTTATTAAAATTTCCGTGTACTTTTTTTATCAAGTTATTTAGACAATAAATGTCTAGCTAAAAAAAAACAAGGTTTTTACTAGTGCTTCATTTTCGTTTCTAAATACCACAAAGCTTGTGGACAACATAGATATTAACAAACTGTATACAAGTTCGGATATCACACTATAGACTCCATTTGATTACTAATGGTTGAGAATAAGGCTTATCATACTTACAGAGGTAATACGCATCGTATGTTGATGAAAGTGACCAACCAAGTATTGGATGACAACATTATTAGTATCGTTTTGCGTTAAAATACAGCGCTGATGGTTATGGTGACAAATTAGTCGTTGACTGATCTCTCTGAATCTTCTGATTCGCTTTTCAATAAAATGTATTATAGTAAAGGAAGCGTAAATCTATCATTCATATAATCTTTTAACACAATTATTGAAATCGCTGGCGTATTTTTTTCAAACGTGAAAAGAGGAGGACAGCATACATACATACATACATACATACATACATACATATATAAGATGACAAACACTTTTCTAACGACTTGAAACAAGTTGACGTTTACGCATCTACAAGCTACAGGTCAGCACAGAGTATTTTGCTAAAATTTACTACTTATATATCGATTTCAATTCTAACTATTATGCAATAACAAAGCGAACACAACATATACAGCTTTGTAAATTGCAAAAAAGCTCTAATGAATTGACAAAAATAACCTATCAAGCGCTTCGTCTGCAACTAAACACAAAATGACACCTATTTTTTTACAAGTTCAATAATATCAATGTTTAACACAGTTCGAAGTGAACTATATTGTTATCAGGTCGAATTTTTAAAAACGCACTAGGCTGAAAAATTTTTTTCTTCGATTTGACCGAATCGCTTTCGCGCGTGCATACACATAATCACACTGATGAAATGGTTCTACCCCCACTTTTCTCGAAATTAAACGATTTCGAAAAAATCCAAAAGTGAAAATATTTTTTGCTCTAATCCACGTGAATCGTCGTATCATACAGTTATGAACTATACTAAATTGAGTCAAAAATAAGATGCAGTAAAGGACAATTCGTTTTTCTACTAAGTCAAATTGGATCATCGTCATGGTAGAATGACGGGCGACCCGTAGTGGTAATGGTGCTGCAAAAATGCAGTGCAACGCTGGTTGATCTGGAGTGTGATTCTGCACAGATAACGCGCTCGAAACTGTTTCATAGAAGAGGCACGATCGAAGAAATTGCGATAATAATAGCATGCCGTATACCCTGAGATATCTCTTTCGAGATAACGCGTCGGTAGCTGGTTAGGAGATATTATAATCCTGAACAAATTTAGCCTTATATTAATCTCCATATAACTGTTTCAGTGTTGAAAAGAAATATGTACGGGTATAGGTCTCTCAGCAGTTCTACAAGCAGTCTTGATTTTGAACCAACCATCAATCTTGTCGATATTAAAAGGTGAAAATTGTTTCTGCGATCGGGTGGCGTATAAGAGTCCTGAAGACGAAATGATCACATAGTTTCCTCTAACTTCAAACGCCTATTTTTCGAAATAGACCAGGCATAGAATTACAGATTCTACCATATGCCAGTACCTAAACGCTACTGTAAACGTAGTCATCATTACAGCTATTATGTTTCAATCAAAAGTTGTGTCGAGCGCGAACTGGCTTAATTTTTCATGTACTTGTGTATTTCTTGACTCTACTGGGTCCTCTTGGTTAACTGATTATAAAAAGAGCCAGCAAACGTCTTGCTGACGGCACTTGTGACTTCGAACTCAGGTGCAACACAATAATTTTGAAACGTTATTAACTTATATTATTATAACTTAATTATTTTGTAAGAATAATTTAATTGCACCTCATACGTGCTTATTATGCGCAGTTACATTTTCAGTTGCTAACTGGTAGTAACTTCAGAATGCAGACACATCTATATTAGGTACGACGCACCATTGCAGTTTCTTTTTCAAATAGAAATAAACTACTTTATGCTCTGTCGGCGTCGGACCGCAAGCTATTTAGAATAAAACAGCCCCGACTGCAGCAACGAATCGAAGCAGAAAAAAACCGCACTATATTTGCAGTATGTAGAAAGTATCTGTGTAATATTAAATATGTATATTAGCCCGCTTCACTATAAAAATCCATAACATTACAGGCTAGAGGCCCACAGTTTATTTCTGTATATAATAATATTTATACAAGGAGAGCCCATAAAAAACGCTGACAGCCAATTGCTTATATTATATAGGCCTCAGGTGGATTGATAACATCTTTGCCCTATGCAGACACTTTCAAATTAAAATATGTTTTCGGTGATTGAAGATCTATTAGAGTCGACACAAAGGGCACCTTTCAATATGCTACTATCGACTGACCTTTCTACGCCGATAATTTACTTGCTTGTTAAGGTTGTTTAACGTACGAAAAGCAATATATATCTTGGCAAAGCAATATCGTCGGTACAATGAGGAACCGAATTTATCGCCTCAGGCCGTACTTGTCTTCTGACTTCTTGTTTAGTATTAGCGCCTACTTAACCGTAAAGCTCTCGATCTTCCCAGCATCCACAAGTAATAGCTCCACAGTCAGCTCGTGTGCTTTATCGGGAACGGCCGACGCTTGAACTCGCCAAACAGCGTTTAATGCCAAAGCTAAACTTAACCTTTTAAACTTCAAAACTTTAGGCTTTTTGTTTGACCTACCATTCCCGTACCATGCATCCGAAGGGAGTCCCTCAGAAAATCTAGTAAGGTGTATATCCTTAAGCCTAGCTAACTGTTCAGCTCAGATGACATGCACTTCAAAACTGGCATGCAGTCATGGTTCAGGAATGTGTGAGGTGGTTCTGATGGCCCCATTGTTTGATGCACTAATCGAAGTGTTGACGAGCAAAGACGAAGAGTTTTTAGGCTTGAAAGGCTATCCCCCCATAACGCTGTAGAACGGAATTGATTATAATTTTGAAGTACGGGATGATGATTGTTAGTATCCACTCTGCAAGCCTGACTAGCGTACAGGGCCTATTATTTAAAGATGGTGGACAAAGTTAAATTTTCGATTGAGTTGCACGATTGCACAATCTGGCTTTTGGCCAATTAAAATCAAGATATTAAATCTACTAGGAAGAGTCAAATATTAATATCGTCTAAGACCGGTTCCTACCCAATGTCCTACACTCATTAGTCACCCACTGTTACTCATATATGTGTTGTGTTAGCCTGGCTAGAAACACGCCAGACACTGCCCATATCTATTATACATCGTCCATATACATACATATAGATAATAAATATGGCACGAAGAAGTCGTACAACACTAGACGTGCAGACTAACACACTAGTGATAAAAAATCGGAGCAAACAGCGCGTACAACCTCTACAGAGGACAATCTTTTTTCATACTTGATAAAAATAGTGTTCTATTTGGGATTTATCTATGATCAAGAAACATTGGCTCAGAGTTCCGACAAAACAACTGAATGGTCAAAGCTGACACGGATAGGATCTCACAATTAATGAAATTAATGAAAGCCATGGGATGACATAAGTGCAGACCAGCTCCTTCGGTTGACATGTGGACAAATTGGGGATGCCATGACATAAAACGTTTGGCGGTTCATGAGGTCAGACAAGTATGTCATCAGTTTAAGCCCATTTCTTGGTAATACTTGTTGAGTACCCCTTAACTTGTCGTAAGCGTTAGGAATAATGAACAACCTTTTTTGATGCCAAGAAACACTATAAAGCAAAAGATTCTTAAGAATAAGGGAAATATGACATATTCTCTCTGTTGTGATAGAGACCAGTTGCCGTTGAGCACGAGAAGTAGCAAGTATAAGCTGCAAGAGAATTGATTAAAAGGCGAACTCCTAAAGGCCACACGAATATAAGCTTACCTGAATTTTCCCCTTCGGTTATGTCTCCTGTATACAAGATTTTAATTGGTAATAAATTCAATATAGACTGAGAAATGTCACACATTATTTTCCATTTAATACGTAAATTTGGGGAAATACATCGAATACCCTATTGGTTTTCTGGCAGTTCAACAAGAAGCGTTTAATTTTGCCTGAAATGATAAAATATTTTTTAAAAGAAACATTTTTATTATAATTCATAAAGGAAAACGTTATACGAAGTTTAGGTAAAAGTTATAACAATTTTACTAGCCATGTGAAATTTATATTTTGCGTGTAGTTTCTGAAAAGTTGCTTTGTGACCGTTAAGCACTATTGGAATCACTTGCGAATGATTAACAGATTCATCGCACTGCGATAGATTAGTTAGCTTTACATTGCTTGCTTTGCCCGTTCGTCTTTACGTCCGTAAGTACTCTATAGAATTTCCGGATCAGTCTCTTTTCCTAGCGTAGTTAGTAGTTTCCGTAATATAAAAGCCATCACAAAATTTACTTCCGATGTGATGAAAGCAAAGGTACCGTCTTATTTCTGCGCTACCCATTCGATTTCTACTGATCGTACTATTATTAGATTATTTTGCCCTCCTTTTTAATACACTGCTACTGCTTTACGTTTCTTGTAATAAATCAGTAACTTTTTGTCTGTCGATAGACATGTCCAAAATTGAGGGTCAATTTTCAACCTTCGCCCTATATATTTTTATCTGTGTGTGCCTTTTCGTGTCCATCCTTTTAAGTGCCCCTTCTAAAAGGTGGCAGCGATTTACGAGACGGCCGTTAGTTTCTCTCTGGAGACAGGAGTGCCTGTATTCATTGCCTTCAGGCTTCAAGGCATTGCCCAACTCCCTTCACACACATCTTCTACATTTACACAGTGGTGTCAACAACCATAAACCCTGCTTCTAGTTAGCCCTTTGCCCTTTTTTCCATCCGGCGCTGCATTCCCACTTCTGCTCACTTGTTTTAGCGTTGCTGCTTCTGACAGAACCAAGCAGAACAGAGAGCTTTTGTGCCTCCTTTATGCTGCCGAAGTGTCCCGTACGTAAAGGAATTGAAGCATAATGATTTCGAACTTTGTAGAACAAGAGCACTTGCTCACAAACACATAGGTAAACGCACGGTAACGAAGCAATACCCAAATCGGTGTGCGGCCACGTACCGTAAGTAATGCGAAAGCAACGCGCCTGTTACAGCTGCAGTCTTGCGAAATCTTGAGGCTATTGACATTCCAGGGGCAGCCTGAGGCAGTCGACAGAAAAGATTTAGGCCGAACGACGAGTCTAAACGTATTCTTCGGGATTACGAGGATGTGCCTAATTAGTTGAAGAAAAGACGTGGTCAAGTTCCTTGCTTTCGCAAGCAACTCCTGCATCTTACATAGCCTCTTAAGATTTTTAGTCAAATTTATCATTACAGGGGAACGGAATAATCTGAGCATTCGGCAGGATGGATCGAGGAGTCATGCGGGGAAACCGTTAGCGTATTCGAAGTCCTCTACGTTTATGTGTGTACCATGGGTCTAGTGGACTAACCCTGCGAAACATAGATATTCTGTGATTGTACGCTTTTTTTGTCTGTATGGCTTATGCTATTAGTGACCTTTTGTTCACGTTCCCTGCCCTCATCAAGTAGAACACTTCCAAGCAAGGCTCGCATAAAACAACGCTGCTCCTGAATGAGAAATGGCATGACTTTATCGACGATAGATAGTACTCGGATCTATTTCGAGCGTCAGGTAATGCGGACTTTCTTCCAATCACTCTTATCGAGATACGGATCAGTTACGCCATTGACGAGACCAGTGTTCTACCAGCTACTGGTATATACAGTCAGTTTTCGACATTATAGGAGCCGATGTTGACGATGATTTAGTTTGTATTATTTCTAATCTGCTATTAAATTACATTTGATTAACAAGCATTTTTCTTTGTACCGTTTGATTGAATTTTAGTTGAATTTACTTCACATACATTTGACAAAAAAATATTTCTAAGCTCTATAAACGATATTGATAATATGCAGGCTGCGTATGGCGTGAATATGCATTGATAAGAGATAAATACTTCATTCAAACACACTAGATGTCTCCAGTGTAAAACGTAACTCCCTCTGCTGATCAGTGGGGAGCGGATGTTATCAATCAAGATTGAAAATGCCTTGCCACACGACTCATTTGGATACAACTTAATTTGGATGCATCGCTTGAAATCAGCTCCTACCTGTGTTAAATGCTATTTACTTCAATTCGCATTCGCTGACAGTTATTTACGCAAAGTTATCAGATCTCAGAGGCTCCGTTTTTCGTTGAGAATTCGTTCCGAGTACAGCTTTTAAGCAAAGGCCTTTTTGTTAGAATCAAGCGTAGCTACTTAAATTAGCGTTCGATCATTGCCAGTCATATTATTTGCGTAAATATAGCCCATGTCTTGTCACGTTTTCGAGCGTATTCACCATATATCTATGCATACGCTTAGATCCATTGGCTTTGCTAGTAATCTCTTTTCGATCAGACTTAGTATTTTCTAACGATCTGAGCTTGGCTTTTATAAGTCTTCATCTAAAGTTAGTAAACAATAACAAATGGAACCGCGTGTCCATTTTTGTAGTCTTTTTTCGGCTAAATCACATTTGCCAGATCAGGCGTATCTTGTATCAGGAACAGGTTAATGAGGAGAAGTGGGCAACTGAATATCTACTCGAGATACAAAATTAGAGCGACATGTTATGGTCTGCAAGGCACAACAGCCACAGCTGCTGAAATAGTTCGTTGTATTTTTACGTTTTAAGTCAAAACGGACAAATTTTTTGTTAGATCTACGAGGCTAAATTCGGATAGTAAATTAGTTTGGTCCTGTATAAGGCTTTACATTAAAACTGATTGCTAACAGCAACAAAAAGAAGGACTCGGATGTGCCGTTATAGTCAGCACAATGGCTCGTCGAATTGTGGCACGTGCTCAGTAGGCCAGCGAAATGGTTTTTACTCGCAAACAAAAAGCGCAACGACTAACGTTACTACAGGTAGCACTACGACCCTTGATGCTTACCGCTACCCTGTACGTACAATGAATCTTCAATCCGCTTCGGCGGTCTTGGTCCAGTCACAGCTAATGGATCCTAGTGTTTGTATGCGATGTAACGGCGATGGAGCTGATTCAACTTTGCCATCGTTTCACTTTGTCGACAACGGAATCCCTTTCCACTCTCGCTCTCTTTGGTTGTTTCTATTGATTGTGCTCCATCTCTATGTCGTTGCGACGACCGATCATATGGTCACCCATTCTTTGCAGGGTTTGTCGTCCCGATGCATACTTTTCGGACGCAGCTACTTGCTTTCCGAGGAAGCTGGCAGGGTCGGGAATAGGCGACACCACCCCAGCGGCATCAAGCCAGGAGGACAATGAGGGCGGTGGCCTTTATGTGATCAGCGCCGCTATGTTCCAAGAAACAAGATCACGTCTTCCTCTGTTCTCATTTCCACAGCACAGACACAGGCCCCTTTAGGCCGTAGATTTGAACGTTTCCCTCGATATGCTGTTTTATTCTGAGGTTAGTCTTTATTTCGTCTCTGCGAAGGCAGAGGTCCGATGGGGTCCCAACCGTCCATCGGTAACAATATCGGACAAACAAAGCAGGCGTGGTGCCCCCTGGCTAACTGGCCATTACCGCGCAGAGTCGCACTTACAGTAACTGCCCATTTTTGTCCTTGCAACGGCTCGAGAATCGATGGGTTCCTGTTGCTGTGGTTCTGTCCTGATTTTCGCGACCACGCCGAGAGGAGATGGAAAATATTGGAGGAAAGATATGACATTACGATTTTCTGCTACAGACAACAACTTAAGCCACGAGTCCGTCGTTTTCGCCTAGTGAATGAGTGAATGAAAATCAATGAGAACTGAAACGAAAGAGCAAACGCAGTTATTGCATAGCACAAACTTTCTCCATTCTATGAGGGTATGATAGGCTCGAACCAGCCAAAATTATATATGGCCACAAGCTCAAACAATACGAGCAGCATAGAATTGCAGATCTCGTCGTGTATTGGTTTACTGTTTTCTCGGCTTTTCTAGAGTAATCAGCGGTAGGTGCCTTCATTCTCACAACAATTTGACGTTATACACAAGCTAGCTAGTTCATGTCGACAGTGTATAGGACATCAATAACTTATGTTTTAATTAAGTAAGCCAATAGCTACTTGATTTTTCAGTATTTTGACTAATTGATCATTCTTCATGTAAGATGCCGTTTCGTTAATCTTCCTTGTCGGCACTTTGAAGCAGACCCTCAATCTAAATCTGGTCCACCACTGCCCAGAACGGGAGAATCTTGGGTCCGTCCTACGAGCACGACTGTTACAATTCAAGAGAACTTAGAGGTATCGCACCTGCTTGTTTTTGGGGGATAACATTGGACAAAGTCGACACTGGACGTCTCAATTTCAAATTAAAGTGATTGCTTACAGCTGAGTAGAGTACAGTACGACATTGTTGCATACTGCAAATAGCATATTTTATTGAGAGCGGAAAACTTCATTTACCTGGCGTTAAAGATCTCATGAAAGGCGCACGGACTGAGAACTGGTCTAGAGATTAGTCCACCAGACTAGAAGTAGTCAATGGTAAGAAACGTATAACAAAGACGGAAGTCAAGATCGTTAAGAAACATGCATATAGAGAAATATGCTATGAATAAAAAAACGTTCCGAACGTGTACATAAATTGTAAACATCGATCACTGTCATAGGGGATTAGGGCTGCTACACACTGAACAGCCTGCCGTATATTTTCTTCTCTTTAGTCTTCTAAAACTGTTGTCTTCAGAGTCAATTCACTTCAGTGATATAATCCTTCCGCGCATATCTATATACGGGTAATTTAAATGGCTAAAGTACTTCTATTTTGTTTAGCAACGATACGGGTCAGATTTCGGCAATTACCTCTCCCTATAGCGGGGGGTTCGGAAAAAAATATTTCAAGAGCCTTGATTCTGTAGGATTGCAGTTCTCGCTAAAAACTGGCGCTGGTTCTTTGTGACATGTACAACTTCTAGGGCAGCGTCGCGCCAGGTCGCACCGTACACTTTGGGCGCTCGTACAGCAATCTAACAAACCTATAAGGTAATAAATCTAATAAGACCTAATAAGCAACATTGTTTCTGCCAACATGATACATTCTGCGCCATCGTAAACCGTATACATACAACTTAGTACACTGCAGTACGAATGTATCATATGTCTAGAGAACCGACAAACAGTTACAAGTCGAGACTGAACGCGACGGAATCACGTGTTAAACTCTGATGACGGCTCGGTGATTCATAAATTTTGCTTAATTTTATGCTCAAATTCACAGTCCTAATTTACAGGTCCTGTATTCGTAGGTGCGTTTATATAAAACGAATAAGATACTGTTCAATTAATATGATGAGTTTCTAAAGTGCACCATACGTTTTTGGTGGGATAGAAGGTCGAATAACGTCATGATGGTACAGCACATCGGGCAACGTGCTCGAATTAATTAGTCAGACATCACTCTAACATCACCAACGTTCGCGTAGTATTTGTTCACAAGCCGTTGAATGCTTGATTTGAAGACGTGAGATGGTATCGTGCACGCACGTGTCCTAGATGATACACGAACGTGCCCCGCCTTCGTTAGTCGTGCGAATGGCTATCTGATAACTGCGGCAGGTTCTCTTCTAGATTATTCCCAGTTTGAAAGGCCGTCGTTGGTTTTCCACGCACAGGTCCCACGGCAGTTCAGCTCGACGATGAGTATACACAGTGATGTAGTGTTGCCTTTGTTAACGGGTACGTTCTGGGTAGTTCTACAGCCCATAGCAAGCGTTCAGTACATTGACAGTAGGTACAAGTGAGTTGTCTCGGTAGCAGAATAGAAACGCTTAGTGAGGTGGTTAGATTTTGAAATCCGGAGTAACATCGGACGTCAAACTTGAAACACTCTATTAGCCACACGACGTATTTCCCTAACTGTGCTGAGCTAATTATAATGGATGACTACTTATTATATGGAGCGCTTTCCTTTCCATCTTACGAAAGCTGACAATGCGAGTCGTTGTCGTTTTTCTTTTTAGCTACACAAAGGAGAGCTAGGCATGACGATGACTACGATAGTGCACAGTGGACCTCACTTATCTTCTTTTTCGGACTGAATAGCTCATGTACGAGCTATGATAGTTACTGCAGTATGTTGAGCCCTGTTCCGTCGCTTTGCAAATGATGCTAATAGCTATCTTTACTTTACAGCATCGTGGCCCAGCTATTTAATCTCGTATTAGGCGTGCCTTCACTCGTCGAAATCGACCATCATTTGGAACCTTCTTCTCGTCAGACAGTCCGCAGTCAGTCATCGACCGGGAAATCATGGCCCGCTTCACACAGCGAATTAGTAATATGAGGTCAAAAATTTATAGTAAGATAGATCTTTTATTTCCACTGTTTGAAGGTAATGACCCAGACACAATAATAACTATGGGAATCCTTTGTTTCAAGCTAGACTGCCTGTCTCTTATCGAGAGAACTGAGGACAAACTTTGGCAGTTGGGCCAACTACAATGGCACTTGGTGAACGATGCAGATGCCCTACTTAGAGCTGTAGAGCAAACTCCGTTAGTGCTGAGGATTTCAGAAAGGGTAAAAAAATTAAAAATTCTTCTTGAGGTAGAGCTCGTTGCATTTGCAGACCCGGTGCAGGGTACGTCCCGAACCCTATAAACAACGCGCCTATAGAGTACGATGTTATAAATAAACGATGCCACGAGCCGGATGTCGTATGTGGGTGTGCAGTCAACTGGAAACATTGATCAGTGCTTACAGACAATATTCTATAGGCTACTTAGTTATAGAAAGATATTTCATGATTTTAACGATAGTTGACAATGTTGTAGGTAAGAAAAAGTGTCCTAACGCAGTATATTAGACGATATCCAGCTGTCGTGTGTTTCTTCTGATAGACATTGCGAGAAGCTTTATGATTACGAATCAACAGAAAGAAATCACCAAACAAAATAGTTGAAAGCGAACGAAGATCATTTCGGTTGTTGGCTGTTTGCTTAACGAAGATCAATTCTCTGGTGAGTAACGATTCTAACAGAGACATCATCAGGCATACAGTAAAATGCCTCACCACTTCTTGCCCCTCGGGTCTATCGGTATAGCCTAATTTTTAGGCTTCGACCACCTGTAAATCTAATACGCCAGAAGTTAAAATTACGCTCGATATCCATGCGATTGCTCTTTTTACTAGACGACTGCTGTTTGGTTAACGTTAGCTGGCCATCCCCTACAGACATGTAGGGGTGGGATTACTCGCCACTTTACCGTTTTAGATAACAAAAAAAAAAAAAAAAAAAATTGCCTTATATCCATAATTGTACTGGTTGTGTTACAATTGACAAATGCAGCGGTGAACGATGGCACCAAACTGTGATATTGTTCAGAATCTTCATCTGTATCAAACACCCGAGTGTATTGTAATTTAAATAAACGTAGACTGACCATCCGCAAAATATTTAGTACCCTTTTATTTACCAAGTTGCCGATGAAACATAGAATATGATGAATGGATTATCTAGATCCCGAGAGAGAGTGTGAATAAAGCATTCTCGTATGACTATTTTTGCTAGTTTCCTTCTTTAGCGGGAAACAAATTATTGCTAGTCTAGGATTTTATAAACTTGACGACTTCTGCGTTCGCTGAAACACACTGAATCGTTTCAAGGAACTGAAGCCCATCACAACAGTCCAATGACATACCCAGTTGATGTACTTCGAAGTGATATGTACCTGTGTGAATTCGTTGCTCCTAGAAACCATTTAGAATATCTTACGCAGGATTAAACTTCAGGTTCAAAATCTGCTGACGCGCTGTGACATTTGCAGTCACCGTAACAGCTCTGTGGTAGGTTTCCATGGTCATTTCGAGTTGTTATTGAGTAACGTGTAGCTTCCGATTTGAATTCTTCTTCTAAGTGCTCTCAAGTAGTCAATGATAGTCCTAGCGGCACCCAACGAAAATTCTAGTTTTCTAATAAGTTTGGAAGCTTTAACAAGACTCGAACTGGAAAATGGGAATAGACTTGCTTTTGGGGGATTCTGAGTTGTAGTAATGACGATCACATCACATCCCAGCTAAGGTAAAGAAAATCATATTTGAAATGATTTCTTAAAAAAGTTTCTTATGTATCTTTTTTCATTTGACTCTCCCTATGAACATTACACAATAGATAAATCTTTTGACGATTGCGTTCCAGCGCACTGGGATAAGATCCATTCTATCAATATCGACAAATCTCAAGTTATTTTTTTGCAATATAGGTTTTTACATACAGTGGATTAAAATTTTGACAACTTTAGAAAAATTTAATTTTTATACATTTACTAAAGAAATTAACTTTATAAGATTTAAGCTTGTATGAACGTAATTGATAGAGTAAATCTGGTCAGGATTTACTAGAACACGGTCGGGTTGATCCCCAACTAGAGCAGAAAATTGTTAAGCGTCAATTTCTACACGACAGAATCTTCAGATATTTGCACATTATAGTAATACAATTACACACAACGCGACGCGACGCAGGGATTTATTAAATGTTCATTTTCGTGTCCGAATACTAGACGGATCCGTGTACTTTGTCGAAAGGCATCTTCTATGGTAACATTCACCTTAGTCAATAAATAGAACGTTGTACTCTTTGTGTGCGCTTGTGTGTGCATCTGCACGACATGTAATCGTGAGCGGCTACGTTTACAGAACCACATGGCCCCCGACGTGGAGCAGCCGTTGTCTTGTTTCTACGAGTCTTGCCTGACAAACTCTTTAGCCGATATGACTGTTAAATCAACCGCGCTACCTTGTTATAGGCCGGTGCCAATTCTCATCATGTCAAACTCAAAATGAGAAATCGTGTAAGGAGTGTGACATCTAGTGCTGTCGTCAGATTGATACGTTATGCATAGCAGTATGCTGAGCGAGGTTATCGGATGCGCAATATATGTGTATGTATACCACTCACCTAACCCACAATGTCGTCGATACGCTAAGCATATGAAGATGGATAATTCTGCGGGCTACATCGCAATTCATAGGTCCTAGGAATGACAGACGCTGCGGTGTCTCAAGACGTTTGGGCGTTTGTGTCTGTGTTTCGATATAGCCGACAATGCCTTGCCCGAAGAGATGGTCTACCCAATATTGATCGGTTCTGTATTGCATTATAGTTTTCTTCGAGGGTCTAAAACTGAACCATATCACAGTACAACAATCATATTATATCACTTAGTTTCGTTAGTGCACCCCATTTCTAATGTTAATATAAATGTCCTGTAGAATTTTTACAAACGATAAGTTGAGGCTTATCCTGAAAGAGTTTACACCTAAAGACGATTGGACATAGGGACAACGAGACAGCTTTTAACAGGATAAATAGAGTTTGGACTTGTATCTACTAACGCCGTCATAGGCTTCGCGGGACATACCCTGTAGGTTTTAAGAAACTTTTCCTCTCAGGACGATTCAATCGTTTAACCAATGTCTTCTTACGTAAACATGAGAAAATTTAGACGTTGGGGAAGGACACATAATTTTTGTTAATATAAAAAAGCTTAAATTAAAATGGCATGGTATCCCATTTTTTTTATCAACTGGTTTACTTAACCTTCCTTTTAAATGCTAAATGCAAGTGTTTTACTTTTGTTCTCGCAATCGTAAAAAATCAAATAAATTATTTTAGCAAGCTGTAATGTTTACATTCACACGCGTTGACCTTTTCGTAAACATGACATTTCGATATTTCACCTACTACATGTCATTTTTTTGGTTTAGCTTTATTTATAGATGCGTTTATATATATATATATATATATATATATATATATATATATATTACAAAGCCTATCATAGATTACTCTTCAAATTTTTGACGAGTAAAACTTTTACTAAGAGATGTTACACGTACGCCTGACCGGTTCGTTTTATTTACAAATGGCTGGTATTGCTTAGTGTTAGTTTATTTATACCTAGTCATTGTCCAATATTGGCCAGTTATTGAAGGTTATTATCAAATCATTAAAAAATTAAGCGTTCATGAGCCCTTTCTTGTGAATTTTAATTGTTTGTAAGTAACATGTGTGCCAAAGAAAAAAAATAAGTTACTAAGAATATGACCCAATCCTGTGGTTTAATAACCACAAGGGTAACATTTTATGCTTTTCTTATGCTTTCATATTTATGCAGCAACTTCTGCTGTCAAATTAAAGACGGAAAAAGATTCATTATGTGCTTAGAAAAGCTAGAAGATTCGTCAAAATTTGACTAGTCCATCCGTTTTTCACCTCTGAAATATATCTTTATAGATGATTATTTTTTTCTGTTTTCAAGCACAAGTTACTATATATACTGTAAAAAATATTGGATAATAGGTTTTTTTTTCACATCATCAAATCTTATTTTGGCTTCCATAGATAATACCCTACCTCATTGATATTGCGCGGCGCATGCGACACAATAAAATCGTTGCATAAATCTGTTGCAGTCAACACAAAAGTTTGGTGATATTCGTTGTCATAAAGAAAAATGTCTCTATGACTTGACGGGGTTGCACATTGATCACGTTCGATCCTGAGAAGCCTCCTTTATGTGGTTCGTTCATTTGAACTATTGAGCTTGAGTATTGCATTTCATTATCAGCTTGAAAATGTCGATAAGTCTTCGATCGAGTGTCGATTTCCTATGATATCATTTTATATTTATCATCAGTGTTCTAATTCTACCATTGTCAGCGTATCTGCCACTAGAATTTTGACTTTCGCCAGAGAACAGTTTTTATGCGGTTGTATCGCCAAGCATACAGCATGTGTGTATCAACTAAAGTAAGACAAATCCATACCTTGATCAGTATCTGTTGTACACCAGCTTTCTAGGCATGTAACAAAGGTAAATGATACTGTAATCTCATGTAGAATCAATATACGCTGAAGTGTAAGTGGGTACGACGTACTACTCTAGTTAGTTTGAGTTAGTAGTTTCAGAAAATGCTGACCACTCGTGTAATGCCTCATTAGTCTTACCGGTGGATATAGTCCTATTTCAGGATATTTGGACCGATTTGCCTCTCTTCTCTACCTCTCGATTTAAGTAGAATTCCGTTCTTAAACAAATCGGCCAACATCCGAGACCATGTTGTCGCCGATAATCATGACCAAAGAAGCTGTGAAGAACCTGGCAGACCGAATTAACGCAGCTAGGCGTAAGATCAATAAAGAGATAGGACGTCATCTGCTAGTTTCTTACTACCCAACAAATGCGGCAAGGAACTTAAAAATTCTAAACTTCAAGTTGCACTGCCTGACTATAGTGTATCTTAGTTTAAGGCGGTTTCAGGAGTCTGACGGATCAAGTGAGTCGAGCTTACACGAATACAAAATGGCACTCGAATTACTCAAAGCGACAGAAGATACCGTGTTAACTGAAGATTTCACCAAAAGCACAAAAGATATAAAAGAGATCTTAGAGGAGAGATTAAGAAGGCACCTTCATCGACGTCTTAGCTACATCCGTTATCCTGACAACGATGACAATGATGAAACGACTTACGAATGAAAATGTCGATAAGTAACTATGTCCGTATAGCATGCCGTAGTACGGCGAGTGCCGATACTTGGCAGTGTTGCATGTGGAAACAGATCTGCTTAAGGGTCGAGTTAAAACTTCGTCAACTGGGTCACCTAGTGTTACACAGAAGACGAGAGTCATTCCTGTAAAGCGCTTCCTTAGTTTCCTATTGAACAACAGCGTCAACGAGGTCGCTATGCAGGATTTCATCATGAGTACATATCAGTCAAAACGATCCAAATTCTATATATATAAGGTACAAGGTCGGACAGGCATGGGTTGGTGTTGGTGCAGATTGTTAAATAATAGCGTTTGAATTGAGAAACTGCAGCGTCAATAATAAATTTCTAATTATTTCGACCACGCATGAGATCTCTGTCTTCATTGCCAGCATCGCATTCGAATATACGCTTCGAACGCAAACAAACTCAATCGTAAAATGGTGAAAATCGATCTTATTAATATGTTCTAATTTAGAGATTTTCTAAATTCTGCACGCTACAATATCGTGTTGACCCATTTCCAGATTCTAATGTATCGTTCATTGTAATAATAGTCGTAGCTGAAAGCTAATTTTCAATAATCATACAAAGACATCTTAATACTACTGTCAATAATACTGACATTAAAAACAAGTGTTAATTCTAAAAAATAACATTCACATCAATGTTCGTTTAACATTGGTTATTGTTTACGCGGGCGCATAGTAAATACATTATGGAGAGATTCGATAAAACGTCGGCTTGTCGTTCCAGTGAAGCCTATATGATGGGTACGCAACCCAATGTGCTGCTAACCGGCGAGCCGTCCATCACGCGCTTCGGTGAAACTGATAATGTATAGAGATATGAAAATGCAGCTAATGTATTTAGCTAGATAAACGTGGACGCTAGATAAAAATTGCTTCGTTTCCATTAAATTACCATTCGAATCTGATACGTGGTTGACTTTTCTCGGCGACAGTTCTGAGTTAGTGGAGGTTTTGTCGTAGACCACCTCCGATTTCAGCATTCGAAGTAGCGTAGTAAGGCGCTGTCGTCAGCAGAGCTGTACTGAGCACTATCTTTTTTCAAAATAATGTTTCCGTTAACCAAAGATCAGTGGATTTTGACCCTTCTTAGAGATGTTCGAACGATGTCGGTAAGATAACGGTTTGTTTTCCATCTTAGGCTGCTGTGCACTCTTTTGATAGCGGAAACTTCACTAGATAGATTCTTGAGTCTATTATATTTCAACGAGTTAGTAAGCAAGCAGACATTTAAGAACCAAAAACTACCTTCCACTGACAACTCGCTATTATACACGACATATATGACAAACAATCACCCATAATTACACTCGTCGAAAGGCTTTTCGACAATACTCAATGTGTTATTTACATGTGCACGATAGATTAGTTATTTTAAATATCGTATCTGCAGGATGTTCATGTATCGTATACTCCATGTTCGCTGCATTCATACTACGCGAGACGAGCGGACGATTTAATTTTTACACTAAACAAGGTCGAATCTGTTCGGCGATAGGACAAGCCAATTTCCGTAGCAAAAATATCGCAGGCCGGTTCCAAGGTACAATATGTGGTTGTCGTGAAAATGGATCGTTCAGTTTTGGGAATAAATCTTTTACAACGCTACGTTTATCGAAGAAAATCCAGTTATTTTTTTGTTCACTAGTACACTCGAATATACACTTATATATAGATATAATGGTATCCGGTCCATATTTACTGTTGTGGAACCGAACCTTTCTTGTGGAACAGTTATAGGTCGTCCGCAATTCTGGCACACTAAAATCGAATCTATACTTCGTTTTGAGAATTCATCACGAGTATTCAAGGCTCAACCATCATACAATATGATGTACTCGATGCTGGACTGTGGGGTGTGTCATGCATGCACAGTACTGACTATCTGAACCTTAAATTGCGACAAGTACAACGACTGGTGTTTTATTTCGACTAAAATAGGTGCTACTTGTAGAAACAAATCAAAACGAAGCGCGATAGCTTTCCATTAGCTGGGCGTAGGACGCTTCTATTTGGAGGCGTTAAAGCTCATATTCGAAATTAGAATTATGTCGCTACAAGGGAGAATGGAGAATCACAAAGCTGACAAAGATGTCGAAAATAAATGTCTTAAATTGGCATTTGTAAGTTTTGTCAACTCTCTGCATATTTTACTCGTCTATAGATACCCACAATTGGCAATAGGAAATAGGCCGGAAATCTCTATTATTTGCATAGCATAATTACCTCTTGAGCTCTTTCGAAAAAAAAATGGCAAAAAACGCGTGTTCTTGAGATTCGTTGCTCAGCTCACGGCTAAGTTTTAAAATGGAAACGGCTTGTAGGCCCAGCCAGATTAGCTTACTACATTACACTTAAGAGGAAGTATCACTTATTTAGAGATTGAATGCGACGAAATGTCACTACTTATTTTCGCAAGTTCTCTCGTGTAGTCTATTAGGTAACTGTGAACGCGCGATTTGTAAATGTATGAACAATATATTGAAGCATGTGACAATGACTTTCCTAGATAGAATTAGTTAAAAGTGACTATTTACATTATTACTTAAAGTGTAAGTAGCAGTTTCATCTACATAAAGATTCAATACCATTTAGAGATGTTTAAATATGTAGTAGATGCATGTAGCTCAAGAATAAAATTTTTAAAGGTAATTTTGTTTTTTTCGAACCTTCGCTTTGCTTACCTAGCCTAACGCAGGCTTTGTCAACGTACGCTACGAAGAGTTCGTCCATTGAGATGCAGAATATGTCGGATGGAACGAGAAGGTGTGACGTTTTTTTCCATATAGATGGCATATTGTGCACGGACATACGTGGGAAAGCTTTTGACGAAAACGAGCCACAACCAGAACTATTTATATATGTTATTGCTGCAAGGTACTCGGATTGATCTAACGAGAAAGTCGATCACCGGTGGGCCGTGTATAGAGACATCAGTGACAGAACGCATTTATAACGGTTGAATGACTTTTTATGTATATGGAATATGCTCATAGCTATAACAGATCGGTTGATTTTTATAAAAATTTCAATGTGAGCGGCTGCAAACACGACATTGGTGTCGATATGTAGGGTCATGTTTTTAGTTTTTGAATTTATTTTTATCGTTCGCGCTTCTCTTGTCGGCGCCTTTGGTTACAATGCAACATTTACACCTATCTATTAACACAGGTGTAAATATTGCATTGTGTTCTCCTTGTTGCGGTGAGGCTTTATAACAAGCATTTGCGATAACTTACTTATTTAATGCAGTTACTCGCGTGAAGTATGACACTTATCATTATTATGATGAGGCTCAACTGGTGCATAATATTCAACTATTGTCTAATTCCCCTACAAAACGTTTTTCGATCTCTCCATAACCGGGAAATCCCCCGGTTTTTTTTGGACTAGCAAATTGTTCCCGTATCCAGTGTTACTTCAATGATTATCAGCTTTGCCGATGACTCGCCGGATTCAGTTATGACATAGAAATCTGCACAAGTGATAACCTGTTTAAGCAAAAATATCAGGTGCCCAACCCCTTCGATACTACTGACAGAAGTTAGTCTAGAGCTCGTTCTTGGATATATCACACTCTCCATCTAACATGAAAGGAGGCTCGAGTATATTTCGCAATCGTTACCCATAAGTGTTAGACTTGGAAAAAAGTTCGGGGTGCAATCAAAGAACTCGAGGTCTCAGGAGGGCTTAACTATTCTGTATAGATAGGAATTTTGTTGTTGTTATAGAACGACGCCGAGGCCGGATGATTCTAAGATGAACAATAAGAGAGAGATACGTTTATTTTCTGGCAACGAGTAGTGCGGCTGGATAGCTAAGCTTTTTACATAAAGGTTTCACTGATCCGCCTTCGAATCTGAATAGTCATGAATTTAGCTGTTTGCGTTAATTAAGAATTCATCGTCTGACATCCGATAAGTTAATAGGTCAATTAATATCATGTAAGGCGAGATTCCCTAAAATCGTTGAAATATATAAATGCAGATTGCATTATATATTTAGGTTGAACGGATAGTTTCTGACTTGTTGACCTTTATCGGATCCCCTTACCCGAAAAAAGTTGTGCTGGTCAAAGCAAAAAATGACAACGCTTTTATCCACCAATAATTTGATTATTCGAGTTCTACTTGCTTGCAACAATGATGTCGATGTCTTATATAGGCACACGTATGGAACATCTGAGATATTCAGGCTGCTTCGGACCTTGTTTCTTGTGCTGACTAACCGAAGGCTATTTAGAAGATATATTAGAAACTTGAAGTTAAGTTCGTACTGCTATTCTGTTGCACATATTTTATCACAGACTTCGAAACGTTAAATAAATTTGAAGCGAGTGATGGTCATAAAAATAGATCTCTACCTTGTTATCTATTTCTCAAGGAAGTCAGTTTTATTAAGTTGGCTAATAAGTTTTTACGGTTTTTTATCGAATAAAAACACTGCATTTTTTGTTCCGATGACGATAGCTTATTGCCTTATGTTTCCTTTGTCACTGTTTTTTTTCGCCGAATGGTGTATACCATCTCATCAGGATGTAATGGGTTTTGTCTCAAAGAAGTTTTTTCAACTACGTTTTGAATCGTTTGATCCGTGTCAAAAGTGAGGCCAACGAGGTGATCGTCCATCGTATGGAAAAGGCGACATGCTGGAACGCAACGTTAAGCTGTAATTTCTTCAAAAAGAAAAGAACTGAGAAAGCTTGTGGGGGAGCCTAGTTCCAGGGTTCTGTTGCTGAGCTGGTGAATAATAGTCCTGTTTGCCTTTGGGCCAATTCCCGAGTTGATTGTTAATCGACTTTCCTCGCATGTGCCTTCAGATGGTAGTCATCGGACCCACACAGACACGGAGAGTATCTTCTTGGACCCGGATGCTTTTTCCAAGCGTGCTAAAACCATTCTTTGGTCTCCACGAAATGCACAGTATACCTTTTTCCACTTGGAACGTTCGTTCTCAAGGAGCTAAAATTACCTTCACATCATAATACTGTCGCAATACGCTGATAAACAACAAATGAGAAAAAAAAAGTAGCGTTTAAAATTTAGTTCTCAATCTAATATTATCGAACGTGAATAATTGAGGAAACTGCTCTATAAGCTCCTGTTTAACTGTGATCTTTATAGGCAATTTATTACAATTGGATAATTTTGTTCGTTTAGCTAGTGATGATATTCGGTTTTGATTGCGGAAATTCATTGGAGTTTCACTGATGGATTCGACACGGAAAAGCCATTGTAAGCTAAGATCGAATTGAATTTTACTGCGTCTCGTTAATAGTCCATATTTATTGTACAGATAGATACCTGCCTTCGAAATGTTACTAACGTATTAGATAAAATAAATTCGTAGAACAAATCGAGAGATCGAAAACAATCCTAGATTTGATGGCACATAAGCAAAGAATAGGAAGTATTTTCTTTTCTAGACTTCAAAACTGAAAAATCATTATTCAATCATTTGGAGATCCTTATTATTATATATATATATTATTGCAAATATTATTGTTTTTACTGAGGAGCTTAAAGCTCGTATCGTCGATAGCTTTCTTGAAGCCTTGAAGACAAGATTTGTTCGTTAATTTTAGCCAATAACCAATTACTAAAATCGATGAGATATTTTTGATAAAACTACAACTAATTGGCTGATGCCAAAGGGCCCTTTATTAAACCACAAGTGAAGTGCCTTTTTATCCTCCAGTTTTACAAATCGCGAGCATATACATACGTAGCAATTGTATTTATGTTTGTGTGTCGCAGACACGAATTCGCAGATCATTCTTTGAAACGCCAGGTTACCGAAGGAAATTCGGCTGAAATGAAAAATTGTAGGGATATTTGTAGAGTTATTATTGGCTGTGTTTACTTATTCACACTAACAACGATCAAGTGGAAAACTCAATTAGAGTTTCCGGTCGTCGAGTTTTGATCAAGTCTAAAAAGCATCCGTATGCTCAAAAATTCAAAATGATAGGAAAATGCATTATTAGGTGCATAATTTGATGGTTTCAAGAAGAACGTGATTTTAACACTATGACAAAACAATGGAAAGAACAAATTACAAAGTTGTCCTACTTTTTGAACAAATGCGCTTGTCTACTGTTACCGAAGAAGATTAAGGAAGTACCAGAAGAAGACTAAGACAACGTCATGAATATGTCTGCACATAAGACCTATATTATACTTTTATGTATCAATACACTAAATAAATCATTTAAAACAGTATATTTAGATGTTAGCGAGACCATATTGCTCTGTCTGTATACGCTAGCTTATGCGAAGAATATACAAAAGAAATGCAAAAAGACACAAAGTCACTTCTACTAGAGGATTTCAGCGAATCAGTTTAACCCATATTTAATTAAAGGATAGTTTTCTATGATTTTCGAGCGAGGAGCGCCGTAACTACGTATGATATCTAAAATCAAGAAGCTGAGATCGTTGTACAAGATACTGCTTTTTCCTATCAGTTATCAATTATTTCTTGTCGAGACCTTTCGAAAATCCTGTAATGCCTGATCGAGACGAAAACCATAAGCTACAACACTCCTCTGAGTTATGTCAGTTAGCACTGACCGTGAGATTATAATTGGTATTTTCGGTTTTAATTTATATATATGACGCGTAATGAAAGTGCTTATTGCTAACATTTACTTACATTTGCTGTTAGGTGGTAGTAGATAAAATACGCAGTACATGGAATATATATACAGTCATAATCATAGAAGTATAAAGATAACAGGAACGCTTGCTGAACGAATCATGTGGAAAAAGCGTTTTTCCCTTCTAGGATTTATGAATGTCTACGGATGTAAAGAAGCGTCATGTAGACATCAAGGCTAGTCTGACCGCATTATCCATGAGGCATGCTGTAATTTTCTTCGACTCTCGAATTATTTTCCTTATGGGTATCTCCTACCCAAATTTTCTCACGGGTGTCCTGGCGGTCGAAAGTCGATGAAGTAGCTCTTTAACTCAAGGAGTAACTTTCGCTGCAAAAGGCGAGACCTCGCTGGCATACAATGAGCTTCATTGTCGTTAGTTTTTGCTTGAGAAGACGATCACGATTCTCAAAAGCTGCCAGCCTATGTATTTCCGTATCTAGATATATTCATTGACACTTATCACGCATGTACAGCAGTTATGTTATCCTTTCTTATTGTGCTCTGAGCAATAATGGTAAACTTCAGCCAGCGCTGCAAGAACTGATTACCGATATTCACCTATAAATAAGTATAGGGTTCAAATATGCATTTGCGGTAGGCACGTATGGCACGAAATAGGTACACATGAAAACATACAGTGGCACGAGTGCACTATCAAGGTCATATGTCGTGTACATTGTCGCCCGGCTAAAACATTGAGATGATACAAGCTACTTTAAACGCAAGAGTCTCGTTGTGGTTGATTAACTTCAGGCGGCCTTGTAGCCTATCACAAAACGTTCCGCTTGAAAGTTCGTTTTACTATGCCGAACCTATTATAGGTTGTAGCGATCGCTCACTGCAAAAACCAGTCTCTTAAAAGACTAACACCTAGGTGGCTCGCGTACGTTGTTAACATTTTTACTGGATTAAGCTTTTATTTATTCGATGAACACAAGTTGACACATTAACTTTTTTTTAGTTAAGTAGTCTTTCAAGCATTATGCGCTGCTTTTCACATAAAGGTCGATAAGGCTGAATTCAAGTTGATCTGATCTGAGATCGGACTACGGATGGGTATTCTATGACACTTTGCTATGAAACATCCTGCATCCGACATTTGAATTGTTTTATTTTGTGAAACTCCACCCATGAAGAACGACATCGTCAAGCTGTTATTAAATTAACCAATTATTGCTATCATTAGATAATAAAAGTATGCGATTTTCCATCAAATAAAATATTACCTCTTGGCAAAGAATGCTACCGGTTACGCTGGCGCTTCTTGTCGGTTGTGTGAATCCAAACGGGGGCCTTATTTATATGCATTATAGGTTACATTAGTGTTTAATTTAGTTTTTGTCTATTGGAAGAATAATTTCGTAACTAATAGTATAATATTTGATTGTTCAGCCATTTTTACGGATAATAGGTGATAATAATTTCCGGTTTTTTTTTTAACAATTACGAATGTTACATGGCTAGTTGATTCAAGTGTGAGATTGGTAGTAATTTAGTTCTATTTCATTTAAAATTTTTACATAATTTTAAAGTCCTAAAAGCAAAATATTGACAATGAATATTTGGCATGTCGGCTTGCACGCGGATGCATAATGATCAACGCTTTATGCACTGATTCGTATGCAGAAATTGATTTGTCACTCTTAATCAGTAAGAACCTCGTTCGCTGTCACGACGCTAAATGGGAAAAAAAAAGAAACAGTCAAAGGGAAAAATATTCTAAAATCTCATTTCTGGATAATGCCGTTGTCACAGTAGTTTCTGGGCCTTATATGAATGGTTCCGATACAAATACAACACCATCTACTGTTAGTAAATAAAAAATGATTGCAACATTTGAAGTCGTTCTGTGACAACATCTCTGCTTAATGGTCTTCTATTTGAATGGTTCCATTTGTAAAATTATACCGTCCTCCTAATGATAAGCTTCGACAAAGCCAAAACTAAATATATAGAAATAGGTTTTAAAAGGTTTAGAGACAGATATTTTTGCTCACTTATTATTAGGAATAATGGTTAGGTGTTCATAAAAAATGCTCGGAAAAACCTGAAAAAGGGACTTAATGTTACACTAATTGATGCTTCGATAAACGCGCTGTCAACGTCATTTCTAGTTATTTTCACTACTCAATGTTTAGTACGATAGGATGTATAGATGGTAGAATGCAGGCTGCTTGTCTTTAAGAAGGAACCTTACCAGTGCTTTACTTGCCATACTCGAGATAATAACAGTTCGTCACGCCTACGAATCAGAACAGCGAGCAAAAGCATTTTTTTTTTAGTCCTAACAGGGGATTTCCGGGCGGCAACCCGCTTTCCCAATCTTTTTATGAGGTATCAGTTGTTTCGAAGAATTAAAATTGACCCGTTCTTCATAAAAATCACTACTACGCCTACATTACCACATTCATTTGCATAATTAATTTTAGCAGATCAAATACACACATGCACACGTCATAAAATGCATATGCACATAAATATGCACACGTTCTCGGTCGGAAAGACCCCTAGTCTAGGCTTATTGCAGAAGCCGATTTTAGAATCGACCCACTCCATCCTTGAGCTCATGAACTACATACATGTTTCATCCTTCCAACATTCGCAAGATCATCCCTGCACTTTCCTTCGTTCATTTCTAACAGGTATGCACCAAGGTTATATTTTTTTTCATTTGACGTTCGGAAAGGTAGGTCGCAAGCCTGCCACTTCGGCGCCATCGCATGAAACAGAAAGCGACGCTTCAAATACTGCCAAGACTCGTTTGGCTACAAATATGATTTTCCTTTATTTATCGTTATTGTGGCCATTATCATCGTTTGTTGGGTAAATAAAGTCACACTGTCTGAAATAGGCTGGTATGAGTGAGTGCATCGTCAAGAATAACCTTAGGTCAATTAAAAGTCAACCTGGTATATTTTGATAACTACCATAAAAGCAGTATGCACGGAAACGTTTTTCAATACGACTAAATAAAACTATTAGCCGTTAACGAAGCTACATCTACAGGAGCTACTGGGGTCCACCAGGTATAATCTATTTTCACAAGGTAAATTTCAAGTTACCAAATTCGAGTCAAGTAAAGTAGGACTTTTTTGTTTAGCATAATACCAGCTAATATCATCATACCAACTTATGGTCAAAAACCCTTTCAAAGCTTTTTTTTTTTTAGTACGATGTCTGGTTCGTGTCTCGTTCGTTTAATTTGTGAACGCCTAAATACGAGAGCTGGCTTATTGCATAGCACGCCATAATCTTGCTTTTCAATGTTGGACTTTCTAAAGTCGTAATCACTGTATAATCCCGGATTTAATACACCGGTTTTGGCATTTTAATGAGGATGTTTGACCGCTACATGTTTGCACACGCGTCTATGATGGTAAAATAAAAATGTTACCTCATTCTAAGGTAGTCTGCGTTTGAATGTATACGCAGTGGGATTAAATCCTCCGTAGACCGTTTGCTAGTAGCACCTATAGCCCAAATAGATTTAGTTTACAATGAGCCAGTGCATAGACAAGCGGATGGAATTAGTGGCTCTTATCGAAGGTTTATTTATGATTTGATAGATTTTATACGCACAGGCCTTGCGATTATCGGTGTCATTGGTAAAATCGTCAGCTGCCAAATATGCCTTTTGGCTTTTCATTTTCCTTTTGCTGGAATTTCTAGCCTGAAATTTTTCAAATCAGAATTCTTGCTACCACAGGATTCTTGGAAGAAGTGTACGCTCTGCATAATCCCGCCTACAATTAAGAACCCTGACAAAAGTATCCGTGGGTTACTTCAATTGTTTACTGCACTATCTTTAGATGGTCGATTAATATTACCTTAATGTGGGCGCCTGGAGCTGCGGTCTGCTTAATCTGTTTTGACGAAACAGGCGTCTCGCGGGTTTGTTTATGCACGCTACTCTGCTTCATTCATCAGATGTAAAATGGTGATTTATTAGAAGACTGTCTTTAATCGACGCTCTGTGACAAAATCTCGGACCGTTGGGTTTAACCATGATAATATTGTGCTTAAATTTATGCTTCTATGAAAATACTCTAGATATAGCAACAGTAAAACTAACGGAGGGACGAAATTAGAGCTGGCATAGCCCTATTTAGCTCGAACGTTAGCGGTTAGTATCTGCTACCGTACAGGTTCCCTACATCCCTTTTCTTATACTAAGGTCTATCAGTCAGCTAATTTCAGTGTGAGAAAGAATGGAACCAAACCGTCTAAAAAACAGTCTTATTTCAAAAAACGTTTTTCGCTATAACAAGAACAAGTATTCAATACAGGGACATAAATATACTTTTTAGGAGTTTATAAAACCTAAAAGCTTTGTAATGTCATATTAAGTTTTCTAAGAACTCCAAGGGTTCTTCCTTTGAATCTTCACCAATTAAAATCGTCTTGGTATCCGATGATATTTGGCAGATCAGCGACTTATAAAAAAATTTAGTGCATATTCTAGATTTTTTTTTTTATCAATCCTGTATAGGGATTCATTACGAGAAACTTTCGGTCGTGTTCGTCGACAAACCGCTGCCTTGGGGGTCAAATCAGCAAGGTCGCTTTACCTTACTGAAAATTTCCGCTGCGCGAGACAAGAAGTAATTTTCTAAATAGATACTTATTATTTCGCTATATAAAGGCACCAGCTCGTCATTTTTCACTGTAAAACACGACATGCGCCAATTGGTTCCAACATATGACTAGTGCAAGGGCGCCTTTGTCCAATTTACCAATCTTAGATAGCCTTGCCTGCCTTCCTTCAGTGCGCAGGCAACGTGTTTCAAGTTAGAAGAGTGCGGTCCTGGTGTATCTCATGGTAAGGTCTTGCCTATAGGAAATTAATAAGGGAGCTCTTCTATAGCACGACTTATATTTCGGTTGATTTATGAAAGGCCTCTCTTTCGTACCTCGTTTCGTACTCCTTTGAGATGTTTTTATCATGGAAATATTCAAGACTAGTTTTATCTAATTCCTGCAAAATGTATCATTACCTGCATTTTGAATTATTTACGAAATAAAAACAAATAATCTTTGCTTTTTATTTTATTGATTTGCTTTTTCGATAACTTTTGTTCATAAGTGGCCACGTTACGAATTGAGCACCTCTAAGTTGAAAATTCCGATGGCATCAAAGGCTAAACTGTTTTCCCGACGTAAAAGGCCTGCTGTCCGTGTCTTTCCGTCTTTGGTTGTTTACTCACAAGAATAATAATAATAATCAGTCTGTGTTGGTTACCGGAAATATATCCATGTATACACAGATGGATATATATTAACACAAAGCAGACACGTATACGTAGTTGAAACCGTAAAAATTTTATATAACGTTAAAGTAACAAAAGTATGAGGTTTACAGTTGAATTTCTTAATTGCGACTTGTATACCGGGCATATTTCCACTTACCGAAGGGGTTCTCTTTTTGTAACCACTAACCGTTTTATGCACTAATAACTCCTGGTAATTTATGATACTTTGCAGTAATTAATGTGCTAACGCTCATGTTTGAACTAGAGACGGCCGTATGCTTTTGTTCTGCATGACAACGCACTCAGGTGTGCATAAGCGACCAAGACAGTGCCGCCCTCCAGAATACCAGATGACATAACCTATAAACCCCAAATGCGTAATCGATTCTAATTGTTAGTTTCGAAAGAATTTGATCTCGATCTCCTCGTTTAAGTATGAAGTATACCTTTGTCCTATTCTATTTACCATGCACATTTGTAAGGTCATGAGGCATATTTATGAGCCGATCATCTTAGCCGCCTTTTCTAGCGTATGGGACGGTCGTATGAGCCTTAAAAAAAGCCTGTTATACGGTTGCATGTAGATCATTTGTAGGAGAGCAACATACACAAGTTCATTCTTTCACGTTTGCACGCAGCGAGTGTCAATTGTTCAGGTGTTTAATGCATCAGCCGTAATTTATTCCAGCCGATACGTTACCTGGTTGATGCAGGTCTTTTTTAACTTTTAGTGAATTTATAATTGCTTTTATGTTCATACAAATCACTTATTTTTCTAGATTGTGTTGGAAATTGACTCCTATATCTAGATTTGTCGAGAGGCATTAGCAGACGTTCGTTTCTTCGGCTGTTTGAATATTATGATATGCTACATACGGAAAGTCCTTTCTGATGTACGGATCCACTAAGAATAGACAATTATTAAGAGTTTCGTTAAATTTCTCAGTTTGCGATGAAAGTGGCGGTGGCTTTATCATAAATTTACTATTTTATTGGCACGTGTTATATATATATGAGCATCAAGGCGTTCAAAATGACTATATTGCTAGGCTTCATACCCATGTACCACCTTGCAGCTAGCTGATCTACTGTTGCACTGTTATCGTCCACTTAATCAGTAACTGCCACGTTGTCCTTTCGCACGAATAGTGTATCATGCAATCCTTAACTAAGTCTTTATTGGTTTGTCACCTACGTAACCGTATACGCGTAATGCACACGCATTTACTGATATACATATATATATATATATATATATATATATATATATATATCATCCACGTATAATATCGAAATCCTAAAAAACTATTTGGTCAGGATATAAGTAAGCATAAGTGATGGGAATGAAGATATAGCTAAAATGAAACCGGTCGTCGCCTGCTCTTATCGGTTAACGAAGTTGCTTGTTCCATTTTGCCAGAAGCCTTTACATTTAGGATTCGAGATATTCGTTCAGTCAGTTTATGGCGTCTTCTTTAGCGATCGTGTGATCAAATGAAGCAATAATTCATCGGTACTGTACCTGAAAAATATGGTAGGGGCAAAAGAAGCTTGTATTCTAGTTTTAACAAAATGACTTTACAGTCTAATATTCTGCTGAAGAAGCCGATTGGGTCTCTTCTGACGAACCGCCTTGGTCATTCGCGGCAACTGGGTTTGATTAGAAAGAAAAAGGTTTTGTGCATTTCGACGACAATACGACTAATCTAACACTAGTTTGTTTGGTAACCATCAAACATATAACAGACTTATTCTACGGAGGGTTCCCGAAACGTACGCAAAATTACGCTCCCAGTCCTATCGTCAACCGCACCGAAAGTTCTTATCGCATCATTCGTTATTATTAATGGTTATGTTAGTAACAGTGCATGAGTGCATATCCTATATATAATGACGCTTATATCAATATAGGTATTCTCCCTACGAGCACAAACGGCCATATTCTTACCTTCAGATTGTTATATTCCGACATATAAAACGAGTGTTATTGCCGAAGTTAACTCAGAATAACCACAATCTTAGCGATGGCATAAAATGCATATGGCTACGCATGTTCTACGTAGGCTCTCATTGTTGAACAAAGGCTTAGAAATACCTCCGACCTACTGAGCCGATCCACTTGCTGACCCTGAGTTAAAAACACTCGAAAGGAGCCAGCGGCGTTATCTAAACTTGTTAACGTCTTGCCCAATACGGCTAGAGGCATAAATCCTATACAATTTATCTGGGTAAAAAAAGTTGTTATTATTATTATTAGGCCTAACTGCCAGAATTAGAACTGCGCTAAGCACCGTTATTCTGGGTCAACATTTCGTCTGCAGTCACTGATAAAACGACACCATTTCTGGGCTACCAGCTGCGTAGTCTCCCAAAACGTTGGCGGATACTCGACCAGTCAAACTGTCGAGAAAACGTTTGATATTTTCTTATGCTGTCGCCACTGGTCCGTCAGGATCTCTAGCTTAAGATTTCGCCTACACTCGGCTGGAAGTGACAGGAACACTCCTAGTGATCCCACAACCATTTCTTCCTGGCTAAGGTAGCTTTGACCGGAACAAGTAACAGTGTCACATCAACGCCAAGCTTTCCAAACGTGCCCCCGCAAGATTTACTTGCGTGACATAATAACGTAACAGTTGGCCTTTACGGATTACACAAACAAGCGAACCTTTGCACTGTTTTAATAGTGTATGACATAGGCATACAACGAGCGCACTTCGCAAGGACTTAAGGTCCTTAGAGTGTAGATGCTCAAGTTGATACCCTGTCACAAGTTTTAGTTTCCACAAAATGACAATAACACAGTAACTTTGCGAAGTGATCTGCCGGCAACTAGCGATGCTAGAACACGTATTTTGTCTTAAGGATATTTGAGGGCTTACGACCCGATCCAAAGAACGGTTATGAGCATCATGCCCTACTACTAATTAGCTCAAGCATATACACGTTGAACGCAAATACAAAGTGCCAGGCAGAGTATTATGGTTAGAAGGTGCCGCGATAAAACACCTGGGGATCCAACCTTTTTTTGTAGTGGATTTGATTAGTGAGCTGCCTAAAGGTAGGCGGTAAGCTAAAGAAGGTTGCAGTGGCCGTTGAGTGGAAATTGAGTCATGCTCGTATAGACACGTTGGTAGGCCGTACAGCATCTATGCCCAGCATTTACCCCCTTCTGTCTCAAGAGAAGTTTGATATTTCTTAGTCCAACAAGGTTTCTTTTTTTTATAAGAATCTTGCCTGCCAGCGTTGTTTCTAGCTGCCAGCTACTATTGAAGCCGGTCAGTTACGGACCAAGGCCCAAGGGTCCGGAATCCATGGCCTAGTGCGTCAGAGGTCCAAAACACCAAACGAACACTTCAGTAACATAGCCTGCTCTGTATAGTACAATAGCACTTAAAAACAAATAAAACTTTGTGAGCTGGGTGACTACGTCTCTTTTGGCTATGCGAGGAATTCCTGCTCATGGGACATTGTCGTTCCATTCTTCCAGAACCTTCACGATGTGACTTAAGCCAGACTGGGGCTTAAACGACGAGCATCGATATCGATATGCTACAGTGTATGAAAATATCCTTAGGTACTATATACGGCTTTCTAATCGGCGCCATCAACTAGGTGCCGTGCCTAATGATCTCGTAGAAAATTAATAAGTCCGGAAATTGTTGAATTTTGAAAGGCAAGTGAGTTACTATTGCTTGGTTGAAACGGGTGTACGCCGTAATTTCTTTGCCAATTTCGACGACAGGAGAAACTGTCGCATGTTAATAGTAGTGGTAATTAATAGGCCTAACAAACTCTACGCTAAGCATACAAGTATAAAAATGTGTTATAAGTAACGGCCGGTACGATGAGCGGGATATCATTTTGGTAATTCGGATAAGTGCCAACGGTGACTCCGTTTGAGACTTTCCATGCAGTCTTTGTACGTGTTAGCCCATCGATTTGTTTAGGATTTTTAACTTGCTGTCAACTCGAAATTGGGCCCAGCAGAAATCTTATGTGCGCAGGGTAGTTGAACGAACGGTAGCAAGTGTTCAACTACTAGTGTTCCATGATTTTTCTTAAAAAGGTATTTGCGTGTTAAAACAATGCTTTGAGAATTATTGGCAAATGGGTGAGGTCCTAAATTGAATCTTTAATTGCAGTAGATGACGGTGCTATTCATTAGGTATGACTATTAAGAGTAACAATTTTAGCGTGTGCAAACGAATGTCTTCGAGTGATCTTTTTAGATACGGTCTTAGGGAATATATGAACGTTAATCCCGAGTGAATTATTTTGCAAGGAAAATGTTGCACTTATAATAGTATACTGTGTTAAGTAATACTACTTCAATTTGTCAATGAAAGGACCAAAGCGCTTCACGAACTATTGAACGTTTTCAAATAAACTGAGAAGATATGGTCATTTGCGAATTCTGCACAAATAGATGTGGGCAAGAGAAACTACTTTTCGTATTCTAAACAATCTAAAATTCGCTTACTCTCCTGCTAATGTAGCTGCCAACTGCCTAAGGTTATTTTAAACGATGTATAGCGGTATCTGTATGGTATCGGAGAAAAGTGGTTTTCCAAGAAAATCCTATTTAAATAAAAGGTCTAATAATAATAATAATAATTGGTAATTATGTGAGTGAAGCGTACGTATATATTAATTATTCGTAGTTTGAAAAGGTGTTGCCATTTCAACAAATGTTGACTGATTACTCGATCTTTCGTTACTCTCGATGATTGCGTCGCTTTATAGGGAACACCAAGTACTGCTTTGAAGTTGCAAATCAAACGATACGTCCAGATTAACTTATACCGGGAATAGTGGTTTATTGATGCTGGACTATATAAATTGTATACGTGTGCTACTATAAAATCCCGTCTCTTTATTAGGCTTTGTCAGCATCCAGTAAAACAGATATATGGAATCAAAAAAGTGCAGACCAAAACGTCCGCATGCCCACCATAAGCATGTATTTAGATTTAACCGATTCTTTGCCTATTAGATTCAATTACTCTGTTAGCAGTTGTCAGGTCTAGTATTATTCAACAGTCGTATTTGCCTCTGAAAATAACAGTTGGTCGACAAGATCAGAGAGAGAGAGGGAGAGTGATGGGGACAAGGATAGTAGAAACTGCAAAGAGACAAAAACTAGGGCACCTTCATTAAGGTGTCTTCGTTGAAATAAGTGCGGGAAGCTGCTGGCTGGTTGTCTTTAGCCAGGATGGCAAACGAGCCAAGAGTCTCGGCAAGGGCTGCCTTGACAATTTCAGTCAGTTCAACCAACGAAGTTTGAGCCAAGGCTTATTTTTGCAGCAACCTTCACTCTTACGGTATAGTTCTGGTACTAAGTTTATTATTTCAAAATTATGTCAAATGTCTACGCCTGTTATAAATGCTGACTTGAAAGCATATCCATTGTCCAAGTATTCATAATTTCTCGAGTCATTTCATCATGAAGCACGTCACTAGATTCGCTGTTTTATAGGCGTAGCTATACTAACTTTTAAAGCGCTCTTTTCACTGTATCAGAATGCTGTTATGTTATTGTGTTGTGCCGTTTCCACTTGAAGGAACTACTCAAAGATGCATGTTTTTAGATGGAAATAGAGTACATCTTCGATACATTTTGTGCTGTGTATTTCATCGAGCTAAAGCGCCGTCGGCAAAAGGACTGCACGCAAGAGGTTTGCTAAATTTCAAAATGGTATCCGGGACCTAAAGGATGCTCTTCGCTCTGGCCAACCGTTTGAGTTCACTAACGACTAACTGAAAGCGCCTTTAACGGCAGAGAGCTAACAAAACTAAAAAATCGGCCGAAAAAAACTTGAAACTAGGAGACCGTTCTTAATCACCTCAAGTTCTTTGAGTCAGATATTTCAAGCTTGACTACCTTGTAAAATCTCCGAACCCAAGAAGGGGTCACGGCTTAAGTTCGTATCTTAACATCATTCTAATATCGAGCGTCACGCGGCCACAGCGACCGAGATTTTCGCACAGAGAAGTGGTGTCTGTACAACACCATGAAGCGGCTTTTAGAAGAAAACCAAAGCCTTAAGTCTAATTAGATCTACATCCGAACAAAGCTACGCTTTGCGTTTGATAGGACTAAGGGCCTGATTAGCCAAACATTCTCCACTGCGAGGCGTGAAGTGATTGGCAAGTTGATTTGGCCCAGTTAAATCGAGTCAATCAGGCCGCTGAAGAGAAAAGACCCAACATATGAGATCAGGTCGTCGGGCCCTATGACGACACGACGTTACACACGCTAAATATCATCAAAGCTGCGCTCCCAGATTTTGAATAAGAGGTTTCATTACACTTTTTATATCCCCTGAACCGCATACGCTAAGGAATTTCCATCTTCTTCGTGTACTGGCAAATGATATTAGGAGCCACCTATTTGAAAAAAGACATAACTGGACCCACTCAGCATCGAAACCAAGCTTAAAGATACCTGGCAAAAAATAATTAGTTGACAGATGAAAAAGAATATGAACAATAACTGGAAATACATAACAACAATGTTACAAACATAAAAAAATATAATCACACTATTCAGTAGAATATGCGCGGGAACACAATCCTATATGCACAGTAATACTGCTACTTTGTTAATGTTATGCTGTGATTATGCATCATATTAGGTACGGAAAGCAACGGTAGGTGTGTCAAATTTTCACGTTCCTCTTTGCGTTTGCGCTTACCTTTCCAAACCATTCTTTTTCTCTATAAGTTCACGGTAGTTGTGTTGCGTCATAAGTAATATTTTATTCAAGTTCAGGTTTCAAAGACAGATGTTCCCGGTAAAAAAAATTTAATAGCATCGTGGAACTGGAAAATGCACCCCGCTTCGGTTGGCCATGCGAAGTCAATGAAGACTGCCTGAAGGCACCTTCGCAGGAGAACGTCCAGCATGTAACACGTAAGTAAAATCTGCCATCTACAGTTAATGTGATTTGCTCACAAATTATTAGTCTGGATTTTTCTTAAACATGCTTAAGAAGTTGATTGTCTCGCAGGTATTGAGCAACACATAGATTCGGTTATAGACCTTTGCTATTACCATTATAACTCCTAAAACTAATAACGACCGCGCAATTCTTAAAGACGGCAGCGACCTCTATTTACCTAAACGTAGCTGACTACACTAATTATACCCTTTTCATACTTTTGCAACATCTATTTATAAATAAAAGAAACACCCGTGAGGGGTATTTCTGGTATTTTTCAATAGCATTAAAAGACCATAGTCTTCAATGATTCGATTAGCAACACTTATGGATACTGTAATGAGCTAACTGTGGCGTCATTTATCGATAAAAATGTCTAAATTGTTTCGTTAACTGAGTACTGTAGTTCATTTTTCAGAAGTGCACCCTGTCAGCTAAATATCCTGTTTAGCAAAGCAGAAGTAACTGAAGAATGGCCCATCAGCGCTAGTTACTCCAACCACAAAACATTTCGCATCTGCTCGACCCCGCCATCTGTATATATTACGTTCGGTGCGGAATCGACAAGTGCTAAACGGTGTCGTGCACTACAAAACATTACTACGCGAGATATTCAGAACAGGGTCTCCTCACTCTCTCTTCCGATAACATTTGCTGAAAAATGCATCGATCTACTTACCCGATCGAACGGAAGTTCATGTGTAATACGTACAGAACATGTCTTGCCTTGATTAGGTCTTACCGTTGGGACACACACATGTATATATATGTATGCCAAAATTAAAAGCAATCACGTTTTGCCTTACGCCCATACGACCCGTAAAATCAACCTATTAATTTAGCTTTAGCCTCTTTTCACGTGATCAATACACGTCGTTGTACTAATGAAACGAAATTACAAATCGTTATTGGAGGTACGTCGTAATATAGTAAGATAAGATAAAAATTATATCCTTCTAGAGCTAGTTTCCCATGGAAACGATTTATGTAACTTTATGAGTAAATAAACGCTGGAATGGTGTTCTCTAATGCTTAGCAGCTTGACGATGACACGGGAAATGGCTTGTGGCATCGCCTTTGCTCAAAGCTAGCATGATACAGTTTTAGAAAATTCTCTCCCGTAAAAGGTTGCATGAATTTCAGGCAACGCAGTGACAGCGGTTTCGAGGGATTTACAGCTACTTGCAGATAGAACAAAATTTATAACGTGTTTCCATGAAGCGAGAGGATGGCATTCGCGTAAAGAACCTGTACTCGTTCGAAACGAGGTCTGAGGATCTGGCTAAACTGTTGTTCTCATCTAATTTTAAAGGAGCGTTACGTGGATAATGCGATGGGATTCTAGAAAAGACTAATCTGATCTGAAAGAAAAAAAGATGCAATAAAAATTCCCTCGCATATACGCCAATCGGAGAATGGGACGAAAGCAGACCCACATACGTGTAAGCAACAGTTAAGTAAGGAACTAACTTCATTGCGGGGAAAAAGCACTAAACAATTATATTTTTTTTGCTATAACTGAGAGATATTTTCAATCTAAAACGCGGACTTGCAGATAAATCAACATTAGTTACAACTGAAAACCTTGATTTCCATTTTTTCATGCTTTTAAATTCCGCTATTTCTTAGTCATGCATTGCTTTTACTTAAGCACCTGGTTGGAAAACAACAACACAAATATTACATTAAATTTTTTAAGTTAAGTGCATTAATAATTTAATGATAAATTAGTGATTTGATCTTACCTTACTGAAACAGATCGGCCGAAACTTTGATCTCTGAAAAACATAGTTACTGGATAAAGCAGTTTCGCTGTTACACACATACGCATCAGCCATCTACGTATGCGGGAGCCGGACAGAGTCTTATCAAAAGCTTCGGAACGCCCAGAGCAAATGCTATTGAAGGCTTTCGTTAGTCGATCGTCTGGAAAACCATCGCTGGGCTACAGTTCTGTGGCAATTTTATCACCGACCCACGCCCCGGCAGTAACCGCCGACGAGGCGATACAATCAGTTTCATCTCGCTCGTCACTCCGGTCTATCCACCAATTTACAGCCAGGCCAACTTCATTTCTGCCATCCTTAGCCCGTCTATCGTCTATTTTTATCACCGTATACCAATTTTTTTCCTGCACCGTCATTCTCAGGGAGGCCCTTCCATTTTCATCATTTTTCGCTGTATCACCACCATTTGCCTCCAGCTCCCTTACATCTGGTCCGTGTTTTTCAGTCCATTCAATACGGGAAAAGGAACATGCGATTTGATCATGACCACGTCCATTCGTGCTTCGGCGTTCGTCGGTCCAGTCAGATTTATCATCCAACACACACAGATCAACAGAGACCATCTGTGGCCGCATCGCGGCTCTGTTTGATAAAACTTTTGCTGTGTATTTATAGACAGCGGTGGCTGTTATGCTATTCACGGATAACGCACATTGTATTAGTTGTTTGAACGACGTACTATACCTGTGCAGTCCAGCCATTGTTTAGGTGGTAGCATTTATTTAGAGGATGGGTATTTGATGGTTGATTTTCAGGTTTTTCATTGTTGCTAGTTGGAGGGAACCATTGGGTATATACGATGCTACTATCTACGTTAGACATTCTTGTATATACTTCTTATATATGTACCAATCATTATCAGCGTCGCAAATGGACAACATTTCGCTCAGTAATAAACGAAATCTTTATCGGCTTTTCTAATAAATGGTAATTGGAAAGCAGTTCTGGCCTCTCGATGAGAAATTGATTAGTTGATATGTCGTTATTACTATTTAACAGAGAGGTATGCTGGATAATCCAACGAACGAAGCAAAATATCAAAAAAAAACAAAAAAAAATAAATCCTTACCTGTGTAGAGCTACTTTCTCTTGTTAGAAGATAATTATGTTTGCATTCACAGATTTTGCATTTGACTTTTGATTGATTGAGAAGTTGCACTGAATCCGGGGTCTTCTAGCCTGGTACATTCCAGCTTTAAACGATGCAGGTCGTTTTACAGCTTATGGGATCCAATATATTCTTTGACATGAGCCTACTTAGTCTTGAATGAAATATTCAAAAAAGATCTGTGTTTTTCGAATCCCCAATTAATTGTTTACTTTACCCGCCATGCGGCGCTGTCCCTAGAAGTCTTATAGGGTATGCTTACAATCTGAGGCCTCAAACATACACAGCCCAGCCATTATAAAATAGCTTAGGGCAATCTTTATCAATTTTAGCTAAGCTTTGAACATAGCAAATCAGAAGGCTCATTTTCTTTCTCTGCGTTGCAATATTAATAGATTAAATAGAGTTCTAACAATTGTTCTTAGCAATACGCCTGTTGCCCTCGCGACAAACAACTAACCGACTTAGCTCAATAGTTATCCACAGCGAAATTTTACATTGTAAGTATTTTCAGCAATTTGTTGATTTCGCTTTGTGCCTGCCTATCCATTATGAACCTCCTTAATAGGACTGCTTCACCCTTACGGAAGCGGTACGAGAGTATAAATAAACTGCACCCGGAAGTTGCTTCCAATTTATAAATATGGGGAGAGCCCTAACGGATTTTCAATCTCTACATCTGACACTTTCGGTGAAAGTTGCTGTGCCTTCGCTCAATAAATCGAGTGGTAGCCAATAGATAAAATATAAGCTTAGGCAAGATCATTAGAAGCACCGTAATCATCATCCGTCAAGGTACGTTGATAACGCTAATGCACTTCTCACGAACCGGGACTAACGACCCTTTAGTTGTACAAGTGCATGCCTTTGATAATGCTTTTTACAGGGAAAAATTTCAATGCCAATTACAAATTATTGAAGGCATCTGTAATATATCCAGGGTAATAATAGAATATCATTGCTAAATGCTACGTTTCCTTAATGCTAGTTATCATGAAAATAAAAATAAATGTGTTTGTGCAAAACCTTAACTTACGCAAATCAGATCTCGACAAAAACTTAGCAGTTAAGTGTATATTAATAAAGCTCGTAAATAAAACCGTGTCGACATCGAATGACTTGATAAAACAACGATTATTATTTCCTGGTACCGATCATATAGTCAGATGCTGACCTGAGCATGTAATGCAACAAGAATGTTCTAATTATTTGTTGAAGGATCTCAACTTTGGGCATCCTTCGCTAGTGCCATCTGATGAACACGGAAGTTGACCCATAATCCATATAGTTCAAACCCAACCACACAGGATTATATGTGTAAGTTTAATCGCACCAGGTTATTACTCAACACATTATTATAATTACGAGCGAGTATGTGACATAATATTACAGTAATTATATGATATTTATATATGCATCAAACAGCTGCTTACAAAGTCAGCTTCTGTTACGAAACAGGGATCACCTACGCAGATAGGCTAATTCACAATAAAGTAGCTACGAACGGTAACCTGTGTCCTGACCCACTACGGTCGTGCCTAATTTACGTTATTCTCAAGGCAGAAAATGATCGCACTAGTAACATGAGCAGTGGAAGTACTGAAACGACGTCAGTAATAAGTTACTTATGACGTCGTCTACCGTGGCAATGACCAGCCGAACAGAGGCTGTCTGCGATAATCTTACGAGATTAGGGCAGAAGAAGAGGAAGCTGGCGTTAAAGCAGGGGGCGTAAGGGTTTTTTCTCTCCCTTTGAAGATCCCGATAGTGAATCTGTCCGATGTTCTTAGTTATTGTTCTGTCGACCTACCAGCGGATAGATTGAAGCAGCTCTGATTAGCTTTGTAGAACTCACTCTATCTCATGTATGCTGCAAAGTTATAATACTTCTTCAAACATGTACAACAATGGCGAAGACAGAATGTGCTTCTGTTTCGAAATCGGACTGAACTGAAAATGACCTGCAAGGTCCCAAATAATTGACAATATTGAAACTGAACTTCCGTCTTTTATTTCAATGCAGTTAATCTGGTGCGTACAACGTCTTTCCGTAGACGAGAGTCTCATAAACTGTGCCATCCACATCCATATGAACTTCCGTTACCGATATCTCGATTTCGAATGAATTTAACTGAACTTTTTTTGTCACTGTTCCTTATGCGGCTATGCTTGTTTGAGGAGCGCGCAACGTTTTTAATTTAAGCCAATGATTTCAGCGAAAATCACTTATTTTCAAAAAGAGAGGTCTACTTAGCCGTAGTAAGCGCCATTGTTCATTCTTTGCTACTGCCTCGAGGAAGTTACTTCATAAGGACATAAGCAATATACTACGAACCCTTTTACGATATAAGCGGTTAGCTACGAGAAGCAGGTCCGTCTAATAGTGCTCAGAAGAACAGATTGTACAAGGGAAGAGCCGCTTGCATGACGATATCACATCAAAAGTATATAGGATAAAATAAAATTTGTTGCCCCGAAATAGTATCTAGGTATTGGGTGTAAGGACTAACTCGAACAGCGTGATGTAAAGCAGGGATACGGGTCTTTGCGGCTATGAATTTAATCATTACAACACTATATCTAAAGTATAGGGCGTAATCAGTGTGAGTGAATGGACGGTCAACCATTGCGTATTTCACATCTCTGTAATAAGTTCAGCTACTTATTATCGTTGTGGGCTTGAATTTGATAGACGTGTTCCAATCTGTGAAAATACACCATACATTTATACTACACAAATAGTCTATGAACATAACACGCTCCACAACAGGAAACAGAACAGTAATGGGTTCCGTGAAAACCCTAGGATCAAACAAAGCACCTTCAAAATAACAAGCAGTTTATGTCACAATAAGCCTCTGCAAAGACATTATATGTCAATTTCTCTTTGAGGAGATAACAATACATGGAAGAGAAGTACGAGCTTCAGACTGCTAGGAGCAAGTATCCTATGAGATCCTTTTCATTGATGCGCATGTGCATGAGCTGAGAGCGGGTCCATTTGGCTATTGCTGCCTTTGAGCAGCTTCGACCGCAATGAACCAACTTAAATCTTCGACTTGAAATTGCGTTCTTCTTTATTGGCAGAGGTTTGTAACGAAAACTATACGATCTGCTACTTGCTGCTTTACGACAACACCATTCAGATCGACTTTGCAGCTTTGTTCCTGTCCGCGTCAACCAAAAACAAATATCAGCGCCGTTTCTTGCATACAATAGCCCATTCTGAATATAGGTTATATCAAGCGGAGCAAACCGTATAGCTCATGAGATAGGCTGGATCCCGCCGAATACGCTTCATTCGGATGGTATTGTCTACGTTATGAGAGTTTGTTGATGTCATTGCCTCGTGGGTCACGTCAATCCGTTCGACCTTACTGGCTCAAAATAACCGAATCTTAATGGCATTTTCGTTTCGGGAGCAATTTTTCTCGATGGAAACGCTCAATAACAACAGCAGATGTATAGGCATATTGCTGTGAGCGATTTTCATAAGCTCAGTTGTAGACATGTCTTTAAGGGCATAGATTGTTAACAAAATAGAATGCATACAATAAATTATAAATCGTAGTGCGATATCGAACCTTATCGAACGTGGGCTTGTCTTGTATCTCATCTACGTCAAATCAACCTTTCAATACCTGATTTACAAGCGTTCCTTCAAAGGAGCGGGCCTGAATTGAATAGTCGCAAGTCTATCTTCACTAGTGGGCATTTTCTCCCACTAGTGTGCTGAAAAATAGATTTCTTTAGCTGACGTAATAGAACAGCAACGCGAAGCTATACAAAATTAAGTCGTTCATATCACTTGATAAAAGTTGCATATTCGAATCTCTACCGTATAGAGATACTGTTATTGTTTTTTTTTTTGTTAATTTTTCCTTATTATACGCATAAAGTTATAATCTAAATTACCTAAATTTGTAATCAACATACCACAGAATTGGGAAATAGTTGGCGGGAATTATAAGCTTATATGGGCAAATATATATGTATATATATATATATATATATATATATTTATAGGTGAAAATCGCACAGCGTCGATAAAGGCATTGTGAAATATATGAGTCCGCTTGTAAGGTTTTAGTAAGAGATCCAACCAATCACTTAGCGTATAGGCCTAGAGATGAATCACTAAAAGATTTGTATACGTTTTATTCCAAAACATGATTATTCTATTGGCTTCTATTAGCCAGATACGTCACCGCAGTCCGAGGCAGCACGATGAAGATATCTACACAGTAATATGTTATCGATCTCATACATATTATATAAACACGGATGTATTTGACAGAGAAAGGTCTACTTTCAATTGAATGTATCAACCACCTTTCATGCCGCACGAACTCGGGACTTTTTTTTAAAGGATTTTAAGCTCAATTTCTTAAATTTTGTCGTAGCGTATGTCAGGGCTTCGAGAGGAACACAGCCACTCGTTTTTCAGCTGTTCTCTGCGTCTGGACAAGAACACATCGGAGACCACCGACATTGTAGGAGATTTTTTCGCACTAACAAAATAACTCTGCCTTCTTACCCTTATCATTTAAAATCAGTTCTCTACACAGATAAGAACGCATAAATGGCATCGTTTAAATTCAAGGAATAGAAGGGCAGACGTTGCAAGGCAATTGGTGCTTGTTCTTCTTCTTCTTTCACTTACCGATCAAAGGTAAGAATATAATAAAAGCGCTCTCCAAAATTTATCGTCTGTCATGCTCACGAGCCCTGGCGGATACAAGCTTATAATCGCTCTAGATAAATATATATCCTGAGGTCGCGTAGAAACTTTTCGCCAATACAACGTCATAGTGGCTGCTTCATTGGAACAAGCTTTTTGTTCAGGTTCAGTGGGCCTATGCGGGTAGCTAACGATGTACAGCCTGTTAGTTATATGTTTGCTTCACCAAAACGTCGCTCCATAACTATATCTAATTAACACATTTTCCGAGCAATAGCGTCTCTAGACATCTCTGGTTATCTGCAGTAGAAAACTGAACCAAGTTAGCAGGAGGCTTAAGCTAAGGCTGGAATTCTTCTATCTATTACAATAGCGAGTGTGCTATTACTATGGTCGTCATCCTTCGCTTATACCTGTTTGTTCGCTTTGCCCTGCCCTCTGCTACTCTGCGCTGGTGTGACTGTATAAGTCGCCTGGCTTTTTGAATTCTATTCAGTTTCCTCTCCTTTTCACCACGTGCTGATTAGAGACTGAGTCAGTTTTAGTTAATACGACTTCCTCTCCCAGCGGCTGTGTGCCTCGTTCAGTCAGTATTTGATAGTCAGTTTTGCGCTGCTTTGCGCGGTCCTGCCTCACAACTTTGCCCTCCGCCTTATTCTTTTTCAAGTGTAGGGGCTCTAGCCACAAGCTGTCAAGTTTAGCTGATACTATCCGGTAGCCACTGACACTGCAAACAATTGTAGGGGGATAACGGCGCTGGCTGCTATCTGCCGCTTAAAACCCGAGAGAATGTGCTCACGTAAAAGCCTTTCGAAAAGGAGTCCTTTTACTTACTTGTCTCCTGTTGCTGCCGCAGCCGCGATCACACACAATATGCTCACATCTCTCTGCTGTCTTTCTTCCCTCCGTCGTATATAACCTCGTCGTCTTTTCCAGGGAAAAGCTACTAACTCCAGTTTGGTAGATAGCTGCTGTTTGGGTTCAGTTCTCAAGCTGAAGATGCTAGCTAGTCGATTAGCTGAAGGACAGCCTAAGATGGAATGCTCGTGTACGAAGGTGACACCGACTAGCTATTGGTTAGCCTTCAAAGTTGACGGCATCGATCTGGTTACGCGTTACCGGGATACTATGACGTACGAGGTCGCGTAGTCTGACGTTACGTTGAAGTTACGCTAAACACAAGAAGGCTATTTGTTTTCAGGTGGCCAGCCATTGAAGGACTAACTTAACTAAAAGTTAAAAAGACCGCAAAGCAGCTGCTTTGGGTCGCTTAAAAGTAAAAGGGTGGGCAACTGGGATTCATTTCCAATGAAGATAAAGAGTATGACGTGAGAAGATAGATAGCCGTAAACAATGAGAAGTCCAGAACGAATTGAAGTTTCTAGTTATCTAAATGAAAGTTGTCCGGCAACATATTGTTTGAGTAGTTTTTGAATAGCGTTTTATACTGGACTAATTTATGTAAAAACAATATTACTAAGTATTTGACTTTTGCTTTACATTACTGAAAGGTTATACATCCACATGAACAACCAGGATCTGGTACTAAATATCCGTCTTTTCGTGTTTGAAACAGAAGTATTCGTAGTAATTGTTATATAGAGGCCGTCAACTGAAGTTTGTACAAGAAGATGTTACTTGAGCAGTGCATTATAGTTAATTGTCTCTGAGGCGGTCAAAGCCCGTTTTTAGACCGCACAAGGTTCCGTCACTGACTCTGTTTTCTATAACACTTGAGTTACATATATATGTATAAAAAAATCATATGTTAATACAAAGAGCATCAACTTCGTTTTTGGTTGGTCGTTGAGTGCTGCGTACCCATATCGCAAGTAACACTAGCAAAATGGAAACTGACAACAATTCACTAGACAAGCGATTATTCCTTTGTATTGTATAGGATTTATGAAGCTGTATTTTGAAAGAAAAGGAAGGAAGCCAAGGATATAACCATAGATGAAGTCTCAGAAGAGGATCGTAATAAAAAGTTGTTATGTCTCTCTCACGTGCTGCACGAGCCTACACTAATAACGATTGCCCTATCAGTCTCCAATGAGTGGAATTGACGCTTCGCTCTATTCGGTCTACGCTTAGCGGGGTAAGACAAAAAGGGATAGGCCCCGTCATAGTTTGCTAATTGAACGTCGATGTACGTACATACGTCGCTTCCTCGAAACACAAATCCCTTCCAGTAGCAGTCGACACTAAGCTCACCCTGTCGTACTCGTGCTGTATTCTTGTTATATGGCTGGTGGATGTGTTGCTGCTTCTAATTCGTGGAAAGCCGTCTTTTATAGGCTTTATCCTGTAAACAGCATCCAACATCCAGAACGTCGGTAGGCCAAGCTCGACGAAGCTACGACGACCCACTCTAATACGCAAACAGATGCTGCAACTCGAAGTAGTGCGGGTACCGCCGCTCTGCGGTGCAAAAACAACGGCTGGTTCATCGCTCTCACGCCTAGGCAGGTCCTCCCAAAGTCTTTACTAAACGTCGCTTAATGAGATGGGAACGGCAAACGTGAGAGGAACCAAAGCATGTTCGTAGAATATGTGTGTATTTCGTGCATCTGCCTGTAACTCACAACCATAGCTACTTATAGGTAAGGGAAGCGAGGGAAGGTGGTACGCGATTTCTGAAGTGTGACTGGAACGATGCTGTGAGAGACCGAGGTGGGCTGTACGTCTTTATTTATGCATTATGAACTGAACATTATAGTGGTCGCTAACTGAGGTGCTCTAGTACAACCGGAATCAGTATCAGGCCACGATAGTGATCAGCAAGGTGGAAAAAACAATAGAATTTTCTATCTAACATTTAACTGTGTCTATGTAACATTGTATATATATATATATATATATA